>NW_027464841.1:0-15000 GCF_043290135.1 Rhipicephalus microplus
AGGCTGGCAAGCGGCATTCCGCTGCGCGCGTGCGTCGTCCGAGCAGTTGCGTGATAAACGACCGTGTCGAAAGCCCAAACACCGCCGAGGCCAGTCGCCGCCGCCGCAAGGGCAGCCACGCAGCCTGGCGAGAGGCATCGTCTCGTGTAGCGTCGCCCCCGCCCCAACTGGAGTGGCCCAGTTTTTTGAACGGGACGGGAACTGCGAAGCACTTAGACCGACGGCGGACTACGACGAGAACGCCTTAAGCTTCGCCAACGTTTCGCCAACTCGTGCGGGAGACTTTTTCCGCTTCGCGGCAAGTCGTCGCGCCGTGCTCTCCGCATCAACCGCGTACGCAGCGAACCGCAAACGTCGGGCGCAGCCTCCTCACCTCCCTGCGCTTTGCGCGCGAACGTTCCCTGTTCGCGCGGCAAAGCCTGGAGGAGGCACGGCCCCGCAGCGTGTTCGAGCGCCCGGTCTACGGGACACCCTGCTTACTTCGAGGGCAACAAGCGCAACGCAAGGCTGCGATCTCGCGCACTTTGCGCACGGCTGGAGAAGCTTTGCTGGCCGGCTTTCGCTCCTCGTGTTTACCGTGCGTTAAAGTTGCGCGTCCGTGGCTCTCGCAGCTCTTGCGCGCCCGGTCGCAGAGAGGAGTACGCAACCTCGACCGCACTTTCCCTGCAGGCTTCCTTCCGACTCGAAGTCCTGCGGCGGTCTCAACGAGGTGCCACATCCTCAATGCAGTCGGTCGCCCCCGTTTCGGTTGGGCTCTGGCACGACGGTCGCCACCGTCTCGCCCTTGAGTGGCCGCTGTTGGCGCTCGCTGTGAGGTGTTCAGCGTGCTGTCCGTGTTGCCGACGCGGTCAAAACGAGTCGACGGCTCACGTTCCCTTGTGCGCCGAAGGCTCTCTTGATATGTGATCCGACCCTCAGACAGACGAAGCCAAGGGAAGACCCAAGGCCGCAATGTGCGTTCAAAGAATCAGTGCTCAGTGTGTCCTGCAATTCACACCAAGTCTCGCAGCTGGCTGCGTTCTTCATCGACCCGAGAACCGAGTGATCCACCGCTTAGAGTCGTGAAAAAGTGTTTGTTCAATTCCGTACAGTCAAAACCAAACGTTTCTGGCACTCGGCCAAACAGTGGCCAAGAAGGGCGCTTTTCAGCGCACGCTTGGACTCCAAAACTCTGCCGCGCCTTTTTCGGCTGCCGCAAATCGAGCAAACGGTGTGTTTCGGACGGCGTTTCGCTTTCGCTACTTGCGAGTGCTTTCGTGGTCCACCCCTCTATAAATACTCGGGAGGCGTCGAAGCCGGTTCTCCAAGCCGGACCCGTAGGTATCGTTGTGTGCTCGCTCTCATTGGCCCGCCTAACCAGAAAATGCCTGCGGTACACCCATTTGGATAAGAGTGCACGCAGATGCGGGCCTCGACGGCTACACATTTCCTCGGGCGGCCGCCTCCCGGCCTCCGTGGAGCGCGGGATGCACGGTCCCATCGACAAGCCTCTCCCGTTTTTACCGTGGCGTCGCGGTTCACCACGGCAGGCGGGTCGGTCTCCTCCGCATAAAAAGGGGGACCCCCGCTTTTTGTTCCACGAAATCGCACAAGCTTTTTTCGCATCCACGGTTTGCCACCGCACACCAAAATGCCGATCCGGCTGCCTACTTTAGCCAACAGGTGGAGCCAGGCGCGCCGTACTTGCGCGGCACTTCCCACGTCCACCGAAGTCGGTGCCAAGGACCACTTTCGGCGCCGGAGCCGCGTACGAGCCTACTCGAGGCGGAAGAACGAAGCCAGCAAGGGCCTGGCCGCAAGTGCGTTCAATTGTCGGGACGTCCAAGTCCCTCGTTCTTCCGTGCTTCCTCTTTCGGCAAGTCGTTGCGGCACCTTCCCAAAGCGCGCAGACCCGCTAATCGCGACGAGCGCGACGTGGCCGTGCCGCCTTTCCCTCGGCAGCAAGCAAAACGCCTGGCAACGTCGACGCTCCCCTAACCGCGATCTCGCACCGTGTTTCGTGTGGCGAATTCAAAAGCCGGCCGGCGCTGCTGCAACCATTACGGTCGGTACGCATACGCCGCGGAGGGCGGGACGGTCATCGGAGCGTGCGGTTCCTCCATCGAGTACTGCGCACCTCGGCCGTCGCATCGCCGTGCCATGACCGGCCGCGCGTCAACGCGAACCGGTGCCAGCGAGATCCCTCGCCTGCAAGAACCGACCGGCAGCCTCCGTCACCCGAGGACGCGGAGGCGCTTGCCGCGGACGGCGGGACGGTATGCACTGGTGCACAGCGGACCCGTCACATCGCCAGTTCCTTGACCGACCGCCGACGCTTGTGCCGTTCCTCTCGTACTTGGCAGTCGCCGCGCGATTGTCGGGTCTCGTTCTTGCACGCTCGAACGGTCGGGAGGGCACTCGGCTGGCGTTTCGGGAACGCGCAGCCTCGCCTTCTACCGACGTAACCACGACTCGCCGTTCGCGCTCCGCCGCTCCTGTTTACAGTACTAGGCGGTCCCGCAGCGGTCGGGTCGCGCATTTCGAGCGCTTCGAGCCACGGTGCAGTGGCGGGTCGAAAGCCGACCTATGAGTGCGTTGCGCCGTTTGTACCCGCGTCCGCCACCTGGCCGACCGTCCAAGGTCGCGGTGTTGGCGTCCGCTGGGCGCAACAATTTGTCACGGGGTGCCGCTCCACATTCAGGCAGCCCCGTGGGGAAAAGCCGACCCCGCGTCCAAACGGGGTCAGCGGCAGAAAGTGTCGGGCGCAGACGCAGCTGAGGCGCTCACCCTTCACAATCCGTTAATGATCCTTCCGCAGGTTCACCTACGGAAACCTTGTTACGACTTTTACTTCCTCTAAATGATCAAGTTTGGTCATCTTTCCAACAGACCGGCGCAACCGAAAGGCCGCGCCGGACATCGGTCCGAAGACCTCACTAAATCATTCAATCGGTAGTAGCGACGGGCGGTGTGTACAAAGGGCAGGGACGTAATCAACGCGAGCTTATGACTCGCGCTTACTGGGAATTCCTCGTTCAAGGGGAACAATTGCAAGCCCCTATCCCAATCACGAAAGAAGTTCCACGGGTTACCCAGTCTTTTCAGACAGGGATAAAGACACGCTGCTTCCTTCAGTGTAGCGCGCGTGCGGCCCCGGACATCTAAGGGCATCACAGACCTGTTATTGCTCTGTTTCGTGCGGCTAGGAGCCGCTTGTCCCTCTAAGAAGGTTGTAAGGTGCTGGGAACCCCGCACCTATTTAATAGGCTAGAGTCTCGTTCGTTATCGGAATTAACCAGACAAATCGCTCCACCAACTAAGAACGGCCATGCACCACCATCCACCGAATCAAGAAAGAGCTCTCAATCTGTCAATCCTCCCAGTGTCCGGGCCGGGTAAGTTTTCCCGTGTTGAGTCAAATTAAGCCGCAGGCTCCACTCCTGGTGGTGCCCTTCCGTCAATTCCTTTAAGTTTCAGCTTTGCAACCATACTTCCCCCGGAACCCAAATACTTTGGTTTCCCGGAAGCTGCCCGCCGAGTCATTTGAGTAACTCAGGCGGATCGCTGGTTGGCATCGTTTATGGTCAGAACTAGGGCGGTATCTGATCGCCTTCGAACCTCTGACTTTCGTTCTTGATCAATGAAAACATTCTTGGCAAATGCTTTCGCAGTAGTTCGTCTTGCGACGGTCCAAGAATTTCACCTCTAGCGCCGCAATACGAATGCCCCCGTCCGTCCCTCTTAATCATTACCTCGTATTCCAAAAACCAACAGAACAGAAACGAGGTCTTGTTCTATTATTCCATGCAAGTTTATTCAGGCGACTCGCCTGCGTTGAGCACTCTAATTTTTTCAAAGTAAAAGCACCGGCCATCTCGAGGCACACAATGAAGTGCACCAAGAAAGAACCGGCATGATGTTCAGTCCGAGCCGTCGCATCGGGTAGATGCACTACTCGTCTGGAACTGAGATCCAACTACGAGCTTTTTAACCGCAGCAGCTTTAGTATACGCTATTGGAGCTGGAATTACCGCGGCTGCTGGCACCAGACTTGCCCTCCAATTGATCCTCGTTAAAGGATTTAGAGTGTACTCATTTCAATTACGGGGCCTCAAAAGAGTCCCGTATTGTTATTTTTCGTCACTACCTCCCCGTGCCGGGAGTGGGTAATTTGCGCGCCTGCTGCCTTCCTTGGATGTGGTAGCCGTTTCTCAGGCTCCCTCTCCGGAATCGAACCCTGATTCTCCGTTACCCGTAACAACCATGGTAAGCAAGTAACCTACCATCGAAAGTTGATAAGGCAGACACTTGAAAGAAACGTCGCCGGCTCGTGGCCATGCGATCAGCACAAAGTTATCCAGAGTCACCACACAATACGGGCCGAAACCCGATCGATCTTGGTCTAATAAAAGCACCCGTTACCCAAAGGGCTCCAGGCTCACTGCATGTATTAGCTCTAGAATTGCCACAGTTATCCAAGTAGGAAGAAACGATCTAAGGAACCATAACTGATTTAATGAGCCATTCGCGGTTTCGCCTTATTTCGGCATGTACTTAGACATGCATGGCTTAATCTTTGAGACAAGCATATGATTACTGGCAGGATCAACCAGGTAATCGTTCGACTGCGCGTCCGTCCTCGCCTTCGGCGGGCCGGACGCAGTCTGTGTGCGGCGGAGGCCACCTTCAGGCGCCCCAACACGCTTATTTTGCACTCCGAGATGACGGCGTTCGAGCTCGCTACGGCACAACCTTCCCGAAAGACGAGTGGGAGCCGTGCGGCAAGAAGCACGTTCATGCTCGCTCTTTTTCGTTGCATCGACTCGGTCGCGCCGTGCGGGTTGCCCAAGCCCGCTGCACTGTCGGTGGACCGGCCGGAACTAGCAACGGAGCCGAGACTGCAAAGCCGCCAGACGACGGGTCACGCCCGCGTCTTCGGCGCTTTCGCATCTGAATCGCCCGAGGACGACACGGAACACACCTCGATATCGTGGTAAAACGGCACCGTCCGACAACCAGCCCCTAACGCATCAAGCGGATGAGGCTGCAGACGACTGCCGTGGATTCCCCTGGAGCAGACCCGAGGACACGCTTGACGAGGCCGAAGCCCGCCGCATATCAGACACCCGGTCGCTTTCGCGTACGCCGCTCACGAGAACCCCCACATAATAGCAGCGATAAGTACCCAGACCTCCTTGGGCACTAATACGAGCGTACTCGAGAAAATTTCACCGCGGGTGTGCCCCGAAACGTGTGGCACGTTGAGCGTGCCACAAGTCTACGTCGCTCTCAAACCCGCCGAGGTCGTAGAATTTGCGACCCTACTCACGAAATTCCCACCGAGGATACGGCCGCAAACGTACCGCACCTTGGGTAGGCCACGAGTTTGTGCAACACTACGCTGACGGCACAGCACCGAGGTCGTGCGCGCACGCACGGGAAAATTCCGCCGCGGTTTCTGCCGAAAACGTGAGGCACCACGACTCTCCGCAAGTTCGCGTCGACTGCGAAAGACCGAAGTCGTGAACGACGTGTCCGCTACTCGCCGCCGACACGCTGGACACCAAACGTACAACGACTCGACGGCGTCGTAGAGGCCCACGACGCGGTTTTCCTTAACGACGTCTCGGCGTGGCACCGACAGGTTAGAACGGCCGACCAACGTTCCCTGTCCGCCGTTCGGCTCAGTCGAAGGGCTCGGCGACTTCGGCAACGCTGCGAAGCCGCACGGTGACGCACGCCATGTCCCCATTTTTTTTTTTTTCTTTCTGCGTCTGCCGGGGTGCCCCTATAATAGCAGCGATAAGCACCCAGACCGCCGTGGGTCGCTCGCCCCGGCTGACGTGGTTTTTCGTACTCCTGCGGCGGTCGCCGTCAAGCACGTCCAAATACGCTACTTTCGTGGGCGCATTCACGCTCTTTCGCTTCGCCGGAGTGCCAGCACTCACTCTGCCAAAAACGGCGAACATCCGAGCGGCGGTTCCCACTTTTGCGTCGGCGTCGCAAACCCCGCCCCGGCAGACGAGGTTTGCCGTACTCGTGCGACGGTGGCCGGCGGGCACGTCGAAAGACGCCGATATCGTGCGCGAATTGGCGCACCTTGGCTTCACCGGAGTGCCGCCACTGACTCCTCCAAAAACGGCGAAGATCCGAGCGGCGCTTCCCACTTTCGCATCGGCGTCCCGAACTCCGCCCCGGCTGACGCGGTTTACCGTACTCGTGCGACGGTCGCCGGCGAGCACGTGGAAAGACGCCGATATCGTGCCCGAATCGGCTCCGTTCGGCTTCGCCGGAGTGCCAGCACTGGCTCGGCGAAAGACGACGAACATCCGAGCGACGGTTCTCACTATTGCGTACGCGTCGCAAACCCCGCCCCGGCAGACGCACTTTGCCGTACTCGTGCGACGGTCGCCGGCGAGCACGTAGAAAGACGCCGATATCGTGCCGGAATCGGCCCCGTTTGGCTTCGCCGGAGTGCCAGCACTCACTCGGCCACAAACGGCGAACATCCGAGCGGCGGTTCCCACTTAGCCGTCGGCGTCCCGAACTCCGCCCCGGCAGACGCGGTTGCCGAGCTCGTGCGACTAGCGACCGCGAAGCCGTCTCGCGACGCCGCTTTCGTGCGCGGCTCCCACTGCGACCTGGGTCACCCGAGGTCGACGAGCAAGAAAGAATGTCGAAAAAAAATTTTTTTTTTTTTGCGTCTGCCGGGGTGCCCCTATAATAGCAGCGATAAGCACCCAGACCGCCATGGGTCGCTCGCCCCGGCTGACGTGGTTTTTCGTTTTCCTGCGGTGGTCGTCGTCAAGCACGTCCAAACACGCCACTTTCGTGGGCGCATTCGCGCTCTTTCGCTTCGCCGGAGTGCCAGCACTCACTCTGCCAAAAACGGCGAACATCCTAGTGGCGGTTCCCACTTTTGCGTCGGCGTCGCCAACCCCGCCCCGGCATACGCGGTTTGCCGTACTCGTGCGGCGGTGGCCGGCGGGCACGTCGAAAGACACCGATATCGTGCGCGAGTCGATGCTTCTTGGTCTCGCAGGAGGGCCGCCACTCACTCCTGCAAAAACGGCGAAGATCCGAGCGGCGCTTCCCACTTTTTCGTCGGCATCGCAAACCTCGCCCCGGCAGACGCGCTTTGCCGTACTCGTGCGACGGTCGCCGGCGAGCACGTCGAAATACGCCGATATCGTGCCCGAATCGGCCCCGTTTCGCTTCGCCGGAGTGCCAGCACTCACTCGGCCAAAAACGGCGAACATCCGAGCAGCGGTACCCACTTAGCCGTCGGCATCCCGAACTCCGCGCCGGCTGACGCGGTTGCCGAGCTCGTGCGACTAGCGACCGCGAACGCGTCTCGCGACGCCGCTTTCGTGCGCGGCTCCCATTGCGACCTGGGTTACCCGAGCTCGACCAGCAAAAAAGAAGGTCGAAAAAAAATTTTTTTTTTCTGCGTCTGCCGGGGTGCCCCTATAATAGCAGCGATAAGCACCCAGACCGCCGTGGGTCGCTCGCCCCGGCTGACGTGGTTTTTCGTACTCCTGCAGCGGTCGCCGTCAAGCACGTCCAAATACGCCACTTTCGTGGGCGCTTTCGCGCTCTTTCGCGTCGCCGGTGTGCCAGCACTCACTCTGCCAAAAACGGCGAACATCCTAGTGGCGGTTCCCACTTTTGCGTCGGCGTCGCCAACCCCGCCCCGGCATACGCGGTTTGCCGTACTCGTGCGGCGGTGGCCGGCGGGCACGTCGAAAGACACCGATATCGTGCGCGAGTCGATGCTTCTTGGTCTCGCAGGAGGGCCGCCACTCACTCCTGCAAAAACGGCGAAGATCCGAGCGGCGCTTCCCACTTTTTCGTCGGCATCGCAAACCTCGCCCCGGCAGACGCGCTTTGCCGTACTCGTGCGACGGTCGCCGGCGAGCACGTCGAAATACGCCGATATCGTGCCCGAATCGGCCCCGTTTCGCTTCGCCGGAGTGCCAGCACTCACTCGGCCAAAAACGGCGAACATCCGAGCAGCGGTACCCACTTAGCCGTCGGCATCCCGAACTCCGCGCCGGCTGACGCGGTTGCCGAGCTCGTGCGACTAGCGACCGCGAACGCGTCTCGCGACGCCGCTTTCGTGCGCGGCTCCCATTGCGACCTGGGTTACCCGAGCTCGACCAGCAAAAAAGAAGGTCGAAAAAAAATTTTTTTTTTCTGCGTCTGCCGGGGTGCCCCTATAATAGCAGCGATAAGCACCCAGACCGCCGTGGGTCGCTCGCCCCGGCTGACGTGGTTTTTCGTACTCCTGCAGCGGTCGCCGTCAAGCACGTCCAAATACGCCACTTTCGTGGGCGCTTTCGCGCTCTTTCGCGTCGCCGGTGTGCCAGCACTCACTCTGCCAAAAACGGCCAACATCCGAGCGGCGGTTCCCACTTTTGCGTCGGCGTCGTAAACCCCGCCCCGGCAGACGCGGTTTGCCCTACTCGTTCGACGGTCGCCGGCGAGCGCGTCGAAAGACGCCGATATCGTGCGCTAATTGGCGCTCCTTGGCTTCTCCGGAGTGCCGCCACTCACTCCTCCAAAAACGGCGAAGATCCGAGCGGCGTTCTCCACTTTCGCATCGGCGTCCCGAACTCCGCCCGGGCTGACGCGGTTTACCGTACTCGTGCGACGGTCGCCGCCGGGCACGTCGAAAGACGCCGATATCGTGCCGTAATCGGCCCCGTTTGGCTTCGCCCGAGTGCCAGCACTCACTCGGCCAAAAACGGCGAACATCCGAGCAGCGTTTCCCACTTTCGCATCGGCGTCCCGAAGCCCGCCCCGGCAGACGCGGTTTGCCCTACTCGAGCGACGGTCGCCGGCGATCACGTCGAAAGGCGCCGAATTCGTGCACGAATCGATGCTTCTTGGTCTCGCAGGAGGGCCGCCACTCACTCCTGCAAAAACGGCGAAGATCCGAGTTGCGCTTCCCACTTTTTCGTCGGCGTCCCGAACTACGCCCCGGCTGACGCGGTTTACCGTACTCGTGCGACGGTCGCCGGCGGGCACTTCAAAATACGCCGATTTCGTGGGCGCATTCACGCTGTTTCGCTTCCCCGGAGTGCCAACACTCACTCTGCCGAAAGCGGCGATCATCCGAGCGGCGGTTCCCACTTTTGCGTCGGCTTCGCAAACGGCGCCCCGGCAGACGCGCTCGTGCGACGTACTCGTGCGACGGTCGCCGGCGAGCACGTCGAAAGACGCCGATATCGTGCTCGAATCGACCCCGTTTCGCTTCGCCGGAGTGCTGCCAGTCACGGCGCAGAGAACGGCGAACAAGTGTTTTTTTTTTTTTTTTCCTAGAATTTGTGTTATAGAAGGCACATTTGATATCGGACGATAATTTTCAACTTTATCACGCGCACCGATTTTCGTGTAGAGGTTTGCAAGTTTATGGGAATTTCTCCACTTGGAATAATGCGATTTAGTAGTACTACGAGAACTTCATGGATGTACTCAAGGGTACGGGGCAAGTCAGTTACGTCAACACCTGCAGATTTTTTACACTTCAAACTGAAAATTGTTGGTTGTGAGTCCTCGTGTGATATTAAAGGCCGATTCGCTAACACATAGAACAAAGAAAGAAAGGAAGAAAAAACGCCCGCGCTCGCTCAAGAAACCTGGGTTCGCAACAAGTGGCAACAACAAGCAACCGAGCGAGTGCGCCAAAACCCGTGGCGGCCGAACAAACGCGAAGTCCCAACCGCGTCAGCCGGGGCGGCACGGGACAGGAAAAATCACTTCAGCCGGGGCGGCGGGGCACCGAATAAACCTCGTCACCTCGTCGCAGGATAAAAGAGGAAACAAAAAGTCTAAACAGCGTCTGCTGGAGCGAATGCGTAATAAAACAACAACAACAACAAAAAAAAAACACCCGCGCTCAAGAAGTCTGCAATCCTCACAAAAGGCGACTGTGACCGAGCAGCGTCAGCCGGGGCCGTGCGGAAACGGAAAAACCGCGACTACCGGGGCGTCGAGGCACCGAAAAATCCACTTCAGCCGCGGCGAAAAAAAAAAAACAAAAAGAAAGACGGAGGGGGGGGGGGAACCACGTCTGCCGGGGCGAAGGAAAAAAAAAAACGCGTCTGCCGGGGCGAGCCCGGGTGCGGCACCACCGGGAAAACTGTGGCAAACAGACATGGCGATCGAGTGAGTGGGCCGCCAGCCAGGCTCAGCCAAAAAGTGCAAAGTCCGAACTGCGTCAGCCGGGGCGGCAAAAACCGCGTCAGCCGGGGCGGCGCAAAAAACCGCGTCTGCCGGGGCGGCACGAAACCGCGTCAGCCGGGGCGGGGCGAAAACTGCGTCAGCCGGGGCGAAAAGAAAAAAAAAAACGCGTCTGCCGGGGCAAGCCCGGGTGCGGCACCACCGGGAAAACTGTGGCAAACAGACATGGCGATCGAGTGAGTGGGCCGCCAGCCAGGCACAGCCGAAAAGTGCAAAGTCCGAACCGTGTCAGCCGGGGCGACGCAAAAACCGCGTCAGCCGGGGCGGCGCGAAAACCGCGTCAGCCGGGGCGGCACGAAACCGCGTCAGCCGGGGCGGCGCGAAAACTGCGTCAGCCGGGGCGGCGCGAAAACCTCGTCAGCCGGGGCGAGCGAAAAGGGGGGGGGGGGGAACCACGTCTGCCGGGGCGAAAGAAAAAAAAACGCGTCTGCCGGGGCGAGCCCGGGTGCGGCACCACCGGGAAGACTGTGGCAAACAGACATGGCGATCGAGTGAGTGGGCCGCCAGCCAGGCTCAGCCCAAAAAGTGCCAAGTCCGAACTGCGTCAGCCGGGGCGGCAAAAACCGCGTCAGCCGGGGCGGCGCGAAAACCGCGTCTGCCGGGGCGGCGCGAAAACTGCGTCTGCCGGGGCGAGCCCGGGTGCGGCACCACCGGGAAAACTGTGGCAAACAGACATGGCGATCGAGTGAGTGGGCCGCCAGCCAGGCACAGCCGAAAAGTGCTAAGTCCGAACTGCGTCTGCCGGGGCGGCACGAAACCGCGTCAGCCGGGGCGGCGCGAAAACCGCGTCTGCCGGGGCGGCACGAAACCGCGTCAGCCGGGGCGGCGCGAAAACTGCGTCAGCCGGGGCGAGCCCGGGTGCGGCACCACCGGGAAAACTGTGGCAAACAGACATGGCGATCGAGTGAGTGGGCCGCCAGCCAGGCACAGCCGAAAAGTGCTAAGTCCGAACTGCGTCTGCCGGGGCGGCACGAAACCGCGTCAGCCGGGGCGGCGCGAAAACCGCGTCTGCCGGGGCGGCACGAAACCGCGTCAGCCGGGGCGGCGCGAAAACTGCGTCAGCCGGGGCGAGCCCGGGTGCGGCACCACCGGGAAAACTGTGGCAAACAGACATGGCGATCGAGTGAGTGGGCCGCCAGCCAGGCACAGCCGAAAAGTGCTAAGTCCGAACTGCGTCAGCCGGGGCGGCAAAAACCGCGTCAGCCGGGGCGGCGCAAAAAACCGCGTCTGCCGGGGCGGCACGAAACCGCGTCAGCCGGGGCGGCGCGAAAACTGCGTCAGCCGGGGCGAAAGAAAAAAAAAAAACGCGTCTGCCGGGGCGAGCCCGGGTGCGGCACCACCGGGAAAACTGTGGCAAACAGACATGGCGATCGAGTGAGTGGGCCGCCAGCCAGGCACAGCCGAAAAGTGCTAAGTCCGAACTGCGTCTGCCGGGGCGGCACGAAACCGCGTCAGCCGGGGCGGCGCGAAAACCGCGTCTGCCGGGGCGGCACGAAACCGCGTCAGCCGGGGCGGCGCGAAAACTGCGTCAGCCGGGGCGAGCCCGGGTGCGGCACCACCGGGAAAACTGTGGCAAACAGACATGGCGATCGAGTGAGTGGGCCGCCAGCCAGGCACAGCCGAAAAGTGCTAAGTCCGAACTGCGTCTGCCGGGGCGGCACGAAACCGCGTCAGCCGGGGCGGCGCGAAAACCGCGTCTGCCGGGGCGGCACGAAACCGCGTCAGCCGGGGCGGCGCGAAAACTGCGTCAGCCGGGGCGAGCCCGGGTGCGGCACCACCGGGAAAACTGTGGCAAACAGACATGGCGATCGAGTGAGTGGGCCGCCAGCCAGGCACAGCCGAAAAGTGCAAAGTCCGAACCGTGTCAGCCGGGGCGACGCAAAAACCGCGTCAGCCGGGGCGGCGCGAAAACCGCGTCAGCCGGGGCGGCACGAAACCGCGTCAGCCGGGGCGGCGCGAAAACTGCGTCAGCCGGGGCGGCGCGAAAACCTCGTCAGCCGGGGCGAGCGAAAAGGGGGGGGGGGGGGGACCACGTCTGCCGGGGCGAAAGAAAAAAAAAACGCGTCTGCCGGGGCGAGCCCGGGTGCGGCACCACCGGGAAGACTGTGGCAAACAGACATGGCGATCGAGTGAGTGGGCCGCCAGCCAGGCTCAGCCCAAAAAGTGCCAAGTCCGAACTGCGTCAGCCGGGGCGGCAAAAACCGCGTCAGCCGGGGCGGCGCGAAAACCGCGTCTGCCGGGGCGGCGCGAAAACTGCGTCAGCCGGGGCGAGCCCGGGTGCGGCACCACCGGGAAAACTGTGGCTAACAGACATGGCGATCGAGTGAGTGGGCCACCAGCCAGGCTCAGCCAAAAAGTGCCAAGTCCGAACTGCGTCAGCCGGGGCGGCAAAAACCGCGTCAGCCGGGGCGGCGCAAAAAAACCGCGTCTGCCGGGGCGGCACGAAACCGCGTCAGCCGGGGCGGCGCGAAAACTGCGTCAGCCGGGGCGAAAGAAAAAAAAAACGCGTCTGCCGGGGCGAGCCCGGGTGCGGCACCACCGGGAAAACTGTGGCAAACAGACATGGCGATCGAGTGAGTGGGCCGCCAGCCAGGCACAGCCGAAAAGTGCTAAGTCCGAACTGCGTCTGCCGGGGCGGCACGAAACAGCGTCAGCCGGGGCGGCGCGAAAACCGCGTCTGCCGGGGCGGCACGAAACCGCGTCAGCCGGGGCGGCGCGAAAACTGCGTCAGCCGGGGCGAGCCCGGGTGCGGCACCACCGGGAAAACTGTGGCAAACAGACATGGCGATCGAGTGAGTGGGCCGCCAGCCAGGCACAGCCGAAAAGTGCTAAGTCCGAACTGCGTCTGCCGGGGCGGCACGAAACCGCGTCAGCCGGGGCGGCGCGAAAACCGCGTCTGCCGGGGCGGCACGAAACCGCGTCAGCCGGGGCGGCGCGAAAACTGCGTCAGCCGGGGCGAGCCCGGGTGCGGCACCACCGGGAAAACTGTGGCAAACAGACATGGCGATTGAGTGAGTGGGCCGCCAGCCAGGCACAGCCGAAAAGTGCTAAGTCCGAACTGCGTCTGCCGGGGCGGCACGAAACCGCGTCAGCCGGGGCGGCGCGAAAACCGCGTCTGCCGGGGCGGCACGAAACCGCGTCAGCCGGGGCGGCGCGAAAACTGCGTCAGCCGGGGCGAGCCCGGGTGCGGCACCACCGGGAAAACTGTGGCAAACAGACATGGCGATCGAGTGAGTGGGCCGCCAGCCAGGCACAGCCGAAAAGTGCTAAGTCCGAACTGCGTCTGCCGGGGCGGCACGAAACCGCGTCAGCCGGGGCGGCGCGAAAACCGCGTCTGCCGGGGCGGCACGAAACCGCGTCAGCCGGGGCGGCGCGAAAACTGCGTCAGCCGGGGCGAGCCCGGGTGCGGCACCACCGGGAAAACTGTGGCAAACAGACATGGCGATCGAGTGAGTGGGCCGCCAGCCAGGCACAGCCGAAAAGTGCAAAGTCCGAACCGTGTCAGCCGGGGCGACGCAAAAACCGCGTCAGCCGGGGCGGCGCGAAAACCGCGTCTGCCGGGGCGGCACGAAACCGCGTCAGCCGGGGCGGCGCGAAAACTGCGTCAGCCGGGGCGAGCCCGGGTGCGGCACCACCGGGAAAACTGTGGCAAACAGACATGGCGATCGAGTGAGTGGGCCGCCAGCCAGGCACAGCCGAAAAGTGCTAAGTCCGAACTGCGTCAGCCGGGGCGGCAAAAACCGCGTCAGCCGGGGCGGCGCAAAAACCGCGTCTGCCGGGGCGAAATAAAAAAAAAAAACAAAGAAAAAAGCCCGCGCTTAATCAAAAGAAAACAAAGAAAAAAGCTTGCGCTTAATCAAAAGAAAACAAACAAAAAAAGTTCGCGCTTAAGCCTGGCGGTGGAACCACCGGGGCAAACAGACCTGGCGATCGAGTGAGTGGGCCGCCAGCCGGGGTGAGCCAAAAAGTGCAAAGTCCGAACCGCGTCAGCCGGGGCGGCGCGAAAACCGCGTCAGCCGGGGCGGCGCGAAAACCGCGTCAGCCGGGGCGGCGCAAAAACCGCGTCAGCCGGGGCGGCGCAAAAACTGCGTCAGCCGGGGCGGCACGGAAAAACGAAAACCGCGTCAGCCGGGGCGACATCAAAATGAGGAAAAAAAAAAAAAAACTGCCTTAGGACACCTGCGTACACTTTCATGCGTTTGGGCATATCTCTCTGTAACACGCGCGCCCCTCGTTACGCGCGGCACTCTGTTTTCTCCGACACCCATATTTCGGCGGCATGTGGCACGCGCGCCCGTCCCTACGCACGGCACACCGCAGTGCTTTCTCGATATTTTTCTTTTCCTCCAACACCGTCATCTATAGGCTTTTAGTGACCTGTTGCTCGTGGCACAAGTTCGCTTGCTCTGACACCTCTTGCATGCGCACCGTTTTTGCGCACGGTGCTATGCCGCAAAGCACGGCAGTCGCATGCGTTTCTCTCAGGCACCTCTTTTTTGACACAACGCTGTGGTGCTTAGAAACACACGCGCCGCTTTTGCGCACAGAACTCCACCGTACAGCACGGTAGTCACGTTTGTTCCACACGAACAGCAGTGTGCATCGTGCTACGACACTTTGAAAGCTTTTTCTTCCGAGTCTCGACCGCGCTGTTCCTTTCGTACTTGGCGCGATTTTGGGACCAGCTTTGTTTTAAACCCCTACTGCGCGCCGTTCCTTTCGTACTTGGCGCGGTTCAGGGTTTGTTTCGAGCCCTTAGCCGCGCTGTTCCCTCCG
>NW_027464841.1:20000-35000 GCF_043290135.1 Rhipicephalus microplus
GCTCGCCCTACCAAGTGCGCCCGCAACCCTGTACAGGGCCACTTCTTCACAAGGCTGGCAATCGGCTTCCCCGCTGCACGCGTGCGGCGCACAACCGGTGTGACGTGGAAGTGACGGGACACGTTCGTAAACCCATCGCGAACCGAGTACGACGCCCTACCAAGTGCGCCCGCAACCCTGTACAGGGTCACATCTTCACAAGGCTGGCAAGCGGCATTCCGCTGCGCGCGTGCGTCGTCCGAGCAGTTGCGTGATAAACGACCGTGTCGAAAGCCCAAACACCGCCGAGGCCAGTCGCCGCCGCCGCAAGGGCAGCCACGCAGCCTGGCGAGAGGCATCGTCTCGTGTAGCGTCGCCCCCGCCCCAACTGGAGTGGCCCAGTTTTTTGAACGGGACGGGAACTGCGAAGCACTTAGACCGACGGCGGACTACGACGAGAACGCCTTAAGCTTCGCCAACGTTTCGCCAACTCGTGCGGGAGACTTTTTCCGCTTCGCGGCAAGTCGTCGCGCCGTGCTCTCCGCATCAACCGCGTACGCAGCGAACCGCAAACGTCGGGCGCAGCCTCCTCACCTCCCTGCGCTTTGCGCGCGAACGTTCCCTGTTCGCGCGGCAAAGCCTGGAGGAGGCACGGCCCCGCAGCGTGTTCGAGCGCCCGGTCTACGGGACACCCTGCTTACTTCGAGGGCAACAAGCGCAACGCAAGGCTGCGATCTCGCGCACTTTGCGCACGGCTGGAGAAGCTTTGCTGGCCGGCTTTCGCTCCTCGTGTTTACCGTGCGTTAAAGTTGCGCGTCCGTGGCTCTCGCAGCTCTTGCGCGCCCGGTCGCAGAGAGGAGTACGCAACCTCGACCGCACTTTCCCTGCAGGCTTCCTTCCGACTCGAAGTCCTGCGGCGGTCTCAACGAGGTGCCACATCCTCAATGCAGTCGGTCGCCCCCGTTTCGGTTGGGCTCTGGCACGACGGTCGCCACCGTCTCGCCCTTGAGTGGCCGCTGTTGGCGCTCGCTGTGAGGTGTTCAGCGTGCTGTCCGTGTTGCCGACGCGGTCAAAACGAGTCGACGGCTCACGTTCCCTTGTGCGCCGAAGGCTCTCTTGATATGTGATCCGACCCTCAGACAGACGAAGCCAAGGGAAGACCCAAGGCCGCAATGTGCGTTCAAAGAATCAGTGCTCAGTGTGTCCTGCAATTCACACCAAGTCTCGCAGCTGGCTGCGTTCTTCATCGACCCGAGAACCGAGTGATCCACCGCTTAGAGTCGTGAAAAAGTGTTTGTTCAATTCCGTACAGTCAAAACCAAACGTTTCTGGCACTCGGCCAAACAGTGGCCAAGAAGGGCGCTTTTCAGCGCACGCTTGGACTCCAAAACTCTGCCGCGCCTTTTTCGGCTGCCGCAAATCGAGCAAACGGTGTGTTTCGGACGGCGTTTCGCTTTCGCTACTTGCGAGTGCTTTCGTGGTCCACCCCTCTATAAATACTCGGGAGGCGTCGAAGCCGGTTCTCCAAGCCGGACCCGTAGGTATCGTTGTGTGCTCGCTCTCATTGGCCCGCCTAACCAGAAAATGCCTGCGGTACACCCATTTGGATAAGAGTGCACGCAGATGCGGGCCTCGACGGCTACACATTTCCTCGGGCGGCCGCCTCCCGGCCTCCGTGGAGCGCGGGATGCACGGTCCCATCGACAAGCCTCTCCCGTTTTTACCGTGGCGTCGCGGTTCACCACGGCAGGCGGGTCGGTCTCCTCCGCATAAAAAGGGGGACCCCCGCTTTTTGTTCCACGAAATCGCACAAGCTTTTTTCGCATCCACGGTTTGCCACCGCACACCAAAATGCCGATCCGGCTGCCTACTTTAGCCAACAGGTGGAGCCAGGCGCGCCGTACTTGCGCGGCACTTCCCACGTCCACCGAAGTCGGTGCCAAGGACCACTTTCGGCGCCGGAGCCGCGTACGAGCCTACTCGAGGCGGAAGAACGAAGCCAGCAAGGGCCTGGCCGCAAGTGCGTTCAATTGTCGGGACGTCCAAGTCCCTCGTTCTTCCGTGCTTCCTCTTTCGGCAAGTCGTTGCGGCACCTTCCCAAAGCGCGCAGACCCGCTAATCGCGACGAGCGCGACGTGGCCGTGCCGCCTTTCCCTCGGCAGCAAGCAAAACGCCTGGCAACGTCGACGCTCCCCTAACCGCGATCTCGCACCGTGTTTCGTGTGGCGAATTCAAAAGCCGGCCGGCGCTGCTGCAACCATTACGGTCGGTACGCATACGCCGCGGAGGGCGGGACGGTCATCGGAGCGTGCGGTTCCTCCATCGAGTACTGCGCACCTCGGCCGTCGCATCGCCGTGCCATGACCGGCCGCGCGTCAACGCGAACCGGTGCCAGCGAGATCCCTCGCCTGCAAGAACCGACCGGCAGCCTCCGTCACCCGAGGACGCGGAGGCGCTTGCCGCGGACGGCGGGACGGTATGCACTGGTGCACAGCGGACCCGTCACATCGCCAGTTCCTTGACCGACCGCCGACGCTTGTGCCGTTCCTCTCGTACTTGGCAGTCGCCGCGCGATTGTCGGGTCTCGTTCTTGCACGCTCGAACGGTCGGGAGGGCACTCGGCTGGCGTTTCGGGAACGCGCAGCCTCGCCTTCTACCGACGTAACCACGACTCGCCGTTCGCGCTCCGCCGCTCCTGTTTACAGTACTAGGCGGTCCCGCAGCGGTCGGGTCGCGCATTTCGAGCGCTTCGAGCCACGGTGCAGTGGCGGGTCGAAAGCCGACCTATGAGTGCGTTGCGCCGTTTGTACCCGCGTCCGCCACCTGGCCGACCGTCCAAGGTCGCGGTGTTGGCGTCCGCTGGGCGCAACAATTTGTCACGGGGTGCCGCTCCACATTCAGGCAGCCCCGTGGGGAAAAGCCGACCCCGCGTCCAAACGGGGTCAGCGGCAGAAAGTGTCGGGCGCAGACGCAGCTGAGGCGCTCACCCTTCACAATCCGTTAATGATCCTTCCGCAGGTTCACCTACGGAAACCTTGTTACGACTTTTACTTCCTCTAAATGATCAAGTTTGGTCATCTTTCCAACAGACCGGCGCAACCGAAAGGCCGCGCCGGACATCGGTCCGAAGACCTCACTAAATCATTCAATCGGTAGTAGCGACGGGCGGTGTGTACAAAGGGCAGGGACGTAATCAACGCGAGCTTATGACTCGCGCTTACTGGGAATTCCTCGTTCAAGGGGAACAATTGCAAGCCCCTATCCCAATCACGAAAGAAGTTCCACGGGTTACCCAGTCTTTTCAGACAGGGATAAAGACACGCTGCTTCCTTCAGTGTAGCGCGCGTGCGGCCCCGGACATCTAAGGGCATCACAGACCTGTTATTGCTCTGTTTCGTGCGGCTAGGAGCCGCTTGTCCCTCTAAGAAGGTTGTAAGGTGCTGGGAACCCCGCACCTATTTAATAGGCTAGAGTCTCGTTCGTTATCGGAATTAACCAGACAAATCGCTCCACCAACTAAGAACGGCCATGCACCACCATCCACCGAATCAAGAAAGAGCTCTCAATCTGTCAATCCTCCCAGTGTCCGGGCCGGGTAAGTTTTCCCGTGTTGAGTCAAATTAAGCCGCAGGCTCCACTCCTGGTGGTGCCCTTCCGTCAATTCCTTTAAGTTTCAGCTTTGCAACCATACTTCCCCCGGAACCCAAATACTTTGGTTTCCCGGAAGCTGCCCGCCGAGTCATTTGAGTAACTCAGGCGGATCGCTGGTTGGCATCGTTTATGGTCAGAACTAGGGCGGTATCTGATCGCCTTCGAACCTCTGACTTTCGTTCTTGATCAATGAAAACATTCTTGGCAAATGCTTTCGCAGTAGTTCGTCTTGCGACGGTCCAAGAATTTCACCTCTAGCGCCGCAATACGAATGCCCCCGTCCGTCCCTCTTAATCATTACCTCGTATTCCAAAAACCAACAGAACAGAAACGAGGTCTTGTTCTATTATTCCATGCAAGTTTATTCAGGCGACTCGCCTGCGTTGAGCACTCTAATTTTTTCAAAGTAAAAGCACCGGCCATCTCGAGGCACACAATGAAGTGCACCAAGAAAGAACCGGCATGATGTTCAGTCCGAGCCGTCGCATCGGGTAGATGCACTACTCGTCTGGAACTGAGATCCAACTACGAGCTTTTTAACCGCAGCAGCTTTAGTATACGCTATTGGAGCTGGAATTACCGCGGCTGCTGGCACCAGACTTGCCCTCCAATTGATCCTCGTTAAAGGATTTAGAGTGTACTCATTTCAATTACGGGGCCTCAAAAGAGTCCCGTATTGTTATTTTTCGTCACTACCTCCCCGTGCCGGGAGTGGGTAATTTGCGCGCCTGCTGCCTTCCTTGGATGTGGTAGCCGTTTCTCAGGCTCCCTCTCCGGAATCGAACCCTGATTCTCCGTTACCCGTAACAACCATGGTAAGCAAGTAACCTACCATCGAAAGTTGATAAGGCAGACACTTGAAAGAAACGTCGCCGGCTCGTGGCCATGCGATCAGCACAAAGTTATCCAGAGTCACCACACAATACGGGCCGAAACCCGATCGATCTTGGTCTAATAAAAGCACCCGTTACCCAAAGGGCTCCAGGCTCACTGCATGTATTAGCTCTAGAATTGCCACAGTTATCCAAGTAGGAAGAAACGATCTAAGGAACCATAACTGATTTAATGAGCCATTCGCGGTTTCGCCTTATTTCGGCATGTACTTAGACATGCATGGCTTAATCTTTGAGACAAGCATATGATTACTGGCAGGATCAACCAGGTAATCGTTCGACTGCGCGTCCGTCCTCGCCTTCGGCGGGCCGGACGCAGTCTGTGTGCGGCGGAGGCCACCTTCAGGCGCCCCAACACGCTTATTTTGCACTCCGAGATGACGGCGTTCGAGCTCGCTACGGCACAACCTTCCCGAAAGACGAGTGGGAGCCGTGCGGCAAGAAGCACGTTCATGCTCGCTCTTTTTCGTTGCATCGACTCGGTCGCGCCGTGCGGGTTGCCCAAGCCCGCTGCACTGTCGGTGGACCGGCCGGAACTAGCAACGGAGCCGAGACTGCAAAGCCGCCAGACGACGGGTCACGCCCGCGTCTTCGGCGCTTTCGCATCTGAATCGCCCGAGGACGACACGGAACACACCTCGATATCGTGGTAAAACGGCACCGTCCGACAACCAGCCCCTAACGCATCAAGCGGATGAGGCTGCAGACGACTGCCGTGGATTCCCCTGGAGCAGACCCGAGGACACGCTTGACGAGGCCGAAGCCCGCCGCATATCAGACACCCGGTCGCTTTCGCGTACGCCGCTCACGAGAACCCCCACATAATAGCAGCGATAAGTACCCAGACCTCCTTGGGCACTAATACGAGCGTACTCGAGAAAATTTCACCGCGGGTGTGCCCCGAAACGTGTGGCACGTTGAGCGTGCCACAAGTCTACGTCGCTCTCAAACCCGCCGAGGTCGTAGAATTTGCGACCCTACTCACGAAATTCCCACCGAGGATACGGCCGCAAACGTACCGCACCTTGGGTAGGCCACGAGTTTGTGCAACACTACGCTGACGGCACAGCACCGAGGTCGTGCGCGCACGCACGGGAAAATTCCGCCGCGGTTTCTGCCGAAAACGTGAGGCACCACGACTCTCCGCAAGTTCGCGTCGACTGCGAAAGACCGAAGTCGTGAACGACGTGTCCGCTACTCGCCGCCGACACGCTGGACACCAAACGTACAACGACTCGACGGCGTCGTAGAGGCCCACGACGCGGTTTTCCTTAACGACGTCTCGGCGTGGCACCGACAGGTTAGAACGGCCGACCAACGTTCCCTGTCCGCCGTTCGGCTCAGTCGAAGGGCTCGGCGACTTCGGCAACGCTGCGAAGCCGCACGGTGACGCACGCCATGTCCCCATTTTTTTTTTTTTTTCTTTCTGCGTCTGCCGGGGTGCCCCTATAATAGCAGCGATAAGCACCCAGACCGCCGTGGGTCGCTCGCCCCGGCTGACGTGGTTTTTCGTACTCCTGCGGCGGTCGCCGTCAAGCACGTCCAAATACGCTACTTTCGTGGGCGCATTCACGCTCTTTCGCTTCGCCGGAGTGCCAGCACTCACTCTGCCAAAAACGGCGAACATCCGAGCGGCGGTTCCCACTTTTGCGTCGGCGTCGCAAACCCCGCCCCGGCAGACGAGGTTTGCCGTACTCGTGCGACGGTGGCCGGCGGGCACGTCGAAAGACGCCGATATCGTGCGCGAATTGGCGCACCTTGGCTTCACCGGAGTGCCGCCACTGACTCCTCCAAAAACGGCGAAGATCCGAGCGGCGCTTCCCACTTTCGCATCGGCGTCCCGAACTCCGCCCCGGCTGACGCGGTTTACCGTACTCGTGCGACGGTCGCCGGCGAGCACGTGGAAAGACGCCGATATCGTGCCCGAATCGGCTCCGTTCGGCTTCGCCGGAGTGCCAGCACTGGCTCGGCGAAAGACGACGAACATCCGAGCGACGGTTCTCACTATTGCGTACGCGTCGCAAACCCCGCCCCGGCAGACGCACTTTGCCGTACTCGTGCGACGGTCGCCGGCGAGCACGTAGAAAGACGCCGATATCGTGCCGGAATCGGCCCCGTTTGGCTTCGCCGGAGTGCCAGCACTCACTCGGCCACAAACGGCGAACATCCGAGCGGCGGTTCCCACTTAGCCGTCGGCGTCCCGAACTCCGCCCCGGCAGACGCGGTTGCCGAGCTCGTGCGACTAGCGACCGCGAAGCCGTCTCGCGACGCCGCTTTCGTGCGCGGCTCCCACTGCGACCTGGGTCACCCGAGGTCGACGAGCAAGAAAGAATGTCGAAAAAAAATTTTTTTTTTTTTTGCGTCTGCCGGGGTGCCCCTATAATAGCAGCGATAAGCACCCAGACCGTCATGGGTCGCTCGCCCCGGCTGACGTGGTTTTTCGTTTTCCTGCGGTGGTCGTCGTCAAGCACGTCCAAACACGCCACTTTCGTGGGCGCATTCGCGCTCTTTCGCTTCGCCGGAGTGCCAGCACTCACTCTGCCAAAAACGGCGAACATCCTAGTGGCGGTTCCCACTTTTGCGTCGGCGTCGCCAACCCCGCCCCGGCATACGCGGTTTGCCGTACTCGTGCGGCGGTGGCCGGCGGGCACGTCGAAAGACACCGATATCGTGCGCGAGTCGATGCTTCTTGGTCTCGCAGGAGGGCCGCCACTCACTCCTGCAAAAACGGCGAAGATCCGAGCGGCGCTTCCCACTTTTTCGTCGGCATCGCAAACCTCGCCCCGGCAGACGCGCTTTGCCGTACTCGTGCGACGGTCGCCGGCGAGCACGTCGAAATACGCCGATATCGTGCCCGAATCGGCCCCGTTTCGCTTCGCCGGAGTGCCAGCACTCACTCGGCCAAAAACGGCGAACATCCGAGCAGCGGTACCCACTTAGCCGTCGGCATCCCGAACTCCGCGCCGGCTGACGCGGTTGCCGAGCTCGTGCGACTAGCGACCGCGAACGCGTCTCGCGACGCCGCTTTCGTGCGCGGCTCCCATTGCGACCTGGGTTACCCGAGCTCGACCAGCAAAAAAGAAGGTCGAAAAAAAATTTTTTTTTTCTGCGTCTGCCGGGGTGCCCCTATAATAGCAGCGATAAGCACCCAGACCGCCGTGGGTCGCTCGCCCCGGCTGACGTGGTTTTTCGTACTCCTGCAGCGGTCGCCGTCAAGCACGTCCAAATACGCCACTTTCGTGGGCGCTTTCGCGCTCTTTCGCGTCGCCGGTGTGCCAGCACTCACTCTGCCAAAAACGGCGAACATCCTAGTGGCGGTTCCCACTTTTGCGTCGGCGTCGCCAACCCCGCCCCGGCATACGCGGTTTGCCGTACTCGTGCGGCGGTGGCCGGCGGGCACGTCGAAAGACACCGATATCGTGCGCGAGTCGATGCTTCTTGGTCTCGCAGGAGGGCCGCCACTCACTCCTGCAAAAACGGCGAAGATCCGAGCGGCGCTTCCCACTTTTTCGTCGGCATCGCAAACCTCGCCCCGGCAGACGCGCTTTGCCGTACTCGTGCGACGGTCGCCGGCGAGCACGTCGAAATACGCCGATATCGTGCCCGAATCGGCCCCGTTTCGCTTCGCCGGAGTGCCAGCACTCACTCGGCCAAAAACGGCGAACATCCGAGCAGCGGTACCCACTTAGCCGTCGGCATCCCGAACTCCGCGCCGGCTGACGCGGTTGCCGAGCTCGTGCGACTAGCGACCGCGAACGCGTCTCGCGACGCCGCTTTCGTGCGCGGCTCCCATTGCGACCTGGGTTACCCGAGCTCGACCAGCAAAAAAGAAGGTCGAAAAAAAATTTTTTTTTTCTGCGTCTGCCGGGGTGCCCCTATAATAGCAGCGATAAGCACCCAGACCGCCGTGGGTCGCTCGCCCCGGCTGACGTGGTTTTTCGTACTCCTGCAGCGGTCGCCGTCAAGCACGTCCAAATACGCCACTTTCGTGGGCGCTTTCGCGCTCTTTCGCGTCGCCGGTGTGCCAGCACTCACTCTGCCAAAAACGGCCAACATCCGAGCGGCGGTTCCCACTTTTGCGTCGGCGTCGTAAACCCCGCCCCGGCAGACGCGGTTTGCCCTACTCGTTCGACGGTCGCCGGCGAGCGCGTCGAAAGACGCCGATATCGTGCGCTAATTGGCGCTCCTTGGCTTCTCCGGAGTGCCGCCACTCACTCCTCCAAAAACGGCGAAGATCCGAGCGGCGTTCTCCACTTTCGCATCGGCGTCCCGAACTCCGCCCGGGCTGACGCGGTTTACCGTACTCGTGCGACGGTCGCCGCCGGGCACGTCGAAAGACGCCGATATCGTGCCGTAATCGGCCCCGTTTGGCTTCGCCCGAGTGCCAGCACTCACTCGGCCAAAAACGGCGAACATCCGAGCAGCGTTTCCCACTTTCGCATCGGCGTCCCGAAGCCCGCCCCGGCAGACGCGGTTTGCCCTACTCGAGCGACGGTCGCCGGCGATCACGTCGAAAGGCGCCGAATTCGTGCACGAATCGATGCTTCTTGGTCTCGCAGGAGGGCCGCCACTCACTCCTGCAAAAACGGCGAAGATCCGAGTTGCGCTTCCCACTTTTTCGTCGGCGTCCCGAACTACGCCCCGGCTGACGCGGTTTACCGTACTCGTGCGACGGTCGCCGGCGGGCACTTCAAAATACGCCGATTTCGTGGGCGCATTCACGCTGTTTCGCTTCCCCGGAGTGCCAACACTCACTCTGCCGAAAGCGGCGATCATCCGAGCGGCGGTTCCCACTTTTGCGTCGGCTTCGCAAACGGCGCCCCGGCAGACGCGCTCGTGCGACGTACTCGTGCGACGGTCGCCGGCGAGCACGTCGAAAGACGCCGATATCGTGCTCGAATCGACCCCGTTTCGCTTCGCCGGAGTGCTGCCAGTCACGGCGCAGAAAACGGCGAACAAGTGTTTTTTTTTTTTTTTCCTAGAATTTGTGTTATAGAAGGCACATTTGATATCGGACGATAATTTTCAACTTTATCACGCGCACCGATTTTCGTGTAGAGGTTTGCAAGTTTATGGGAATTTCTCCACTTGGAATAATGCGATTTAGTAGTACTACGAGAACTTCATGGATGTACTCAAGGGTACGGGGCAAGTCAGTTACGTCAACACCTGCAGATTTTTTACACTTCAAACTGAAAATTGTTGGTTGTGAGTCCTCGTGTGATATTAAAGGCCGATTCGCTAACACATAGAACAAAGAAAGAAAGGAAGAAAAAACGCCCGCGCTCGCTCAAGAAACCTGGGTTCGCAACAAGTGGCAACAACAAGCAACCGAGCGAGTGCGCCAAAACCCGTGGCGGCCGAACAAACGCGAAGTCCCAACCGCGTCAGCCGGGGCGGCACGGGACAGGAAAAATCACTTCAGCCGGGGCGGCGGGGCACCGAATAAACCTCGTCACCTCGTCGCAGGATAAAAGAGGAAACAAAAAGTCTAAACAGCGTCTGCTGGAGCGAATGCGTAATAAAACAACAACAACAACAAAAAAAAACACCCGCGCTCAAGAAGTCTGCAATCCTCACAAAAGGCGACTGTGACCGAGCAGCGTCAGCCGGGGCCGTGCGGAAACGGAAAAACCGCGACTACCGGGGCGTCGAGGCACCGAAAAATCCACTTCAGCCGCGGCGAAAAAAAAAACAAAAAGAAAGACGGAGGGGGGGGGGGGAACCACGTCTGCCGGGGCGAAGGAAAAAAAAAAACGCGTCTGCCGGGGCGAGCCCGGGTGCGGCACCACCGGGAAAACTGTGGCAAACAGACATGGCGATCGAGTGAGTGGGCCGCCAGCCAGGCTCAGCCAAAAAGTGCAAAGTCCGAACTGCGTCAGCCGGGGCGGCAAAAACCGCGTCAGCCGGGGCGGCGCAAAAAACCGCGTCTGCCGGGGCGGCACGAAACCGCGTCAGCCGGGGCGGGGCGAAAACTGCGTCAGCCGGGGCGAAAAGAAAAAAAAAAACGCGTCTGCCGGGGCAAGCCCGGGTGCGGCACCACCGGGAAAACTGTGGCAAACAGACATGGCGATCGAGTGAGTGGGCCGCCAGCCAGGCACAGCCGAAAAGTGCAAAGTCCGAACCGTGTCAGCCGGGGCGACGCAAAAACCGCGTCAGCCGGGGCGGCGCGAAAACCGCGTCAGCCGGGGCGGCACGAAACCGCGTCAGCCGGGGCGGCGCGAAAACTGCGTCAGCCGGGGCGGCGCGAAAACCTCGTCAGCCGGGGCGAGCGAAAAGGGGGGGGGGGGGAACCACGTCTGCCGGGGCGAAAGAAAAAAAAAACGCGTCTGCCGGGGCGAGCCCGGGTGCGGCACCACCGGGAAGACTGTGGCAAACAGACATGGCGATCGAGTGAGTGGGCCGCCAGCCAGGCTCAGCCCAAAAAGTGCCAAGTCCGAACTGCGTCAGCCGGGGCGGCAAAAACCGCGTCAGCCGGGGCGGCGCGAAAACCGCGTCTGCCGGGGCGGCGCGAAAACTGCGTCAGCCGGGGCGAGCCCGGGTGCGGCACCACCGGGAAAACTGTGGCTAACAGACATGGCGATCGAGTGAGTGGGCCACCAGCCAGGCTCAGCCAAAAAGTGCCAAGTCCGAACTGCGTCAGCCGGGGCGGCAAAAACCGCGTCAGCCGGGGCGGCGCAAAAAAACCGCGTCTGCCGGGGCGGCACGAAACCGCGTCAGCCGGGGCGGCGCGAAAACTGCGTCAGCCGGGGCGAAAGAAAAAAAAAACGCGTCTGCCGGGGCGAGCCCGGGTGCGGCACCACCGGGAAAACTGTGGCAAACAGACATGGCGATCGAGTGAGTGGGCCGCCAGCCAGGCACAGCCGAAAAGTGCTAAGTCCGAACTGCGTCTGCCGGGGCGGCACGAAACCGCGTCAGCCGGGGCGGCGCGAAAACCGCGTCTGCCGGGGCGGCACGAAACCGCGTCAGCCGGGGCGGCGCGAAAACTGCGTCAGCCGGGGCGAGCCCGGGTGCGGCACCACCGGGAAAACTGTGGCAAACAGACATGGCGATCGAGTGAGTGGGCCGCCAGCCAGGCACAGCCGAAAAGTGCTAAGTCCGAACTGCGTCTGCCGGGGCGGCACGAAACCGCGTCAGCCGGGGCGGCGCGAAAACCGCGTCTGCCGGGGCGGCACGAAACCGCGTCAGCCGGGGCGGCGCGAAAACTGCGTCAGCCGGGGCGAGCCCGGGTGCGGCACCACCGGGAAAACTGTGGCAAACAGACATGGCGATCGAGTGAGTGGGCCGCCAGCCAGGCACAGCCGAAAAGTGCTAAGTCCGAACTGCGTCAGCCGGGGCGGCAAAAACCGCGTCAGCCGGGGCGGCGCAAAAAACCGCGTCTGCCGGGGCGGCACGAAACCGCGTCAGCCGGGGCGGCGCGAAAACTGCGTCAGCCGGGGCGAAAGAAAAAAAAAAAACGCGTCTGCCGGGGCGAGCCCGGGTGCGGCACCACCGGGAAAACTGTGGCAAACAGACATGGCGATCGAGTGAGTGGGCCGCCAGCCAGGCACAGCCGAAAAGTGCTAAGTCCGAACTGCGTCTGCCGGGGCGGCACGAAACCGCGTCAGCCGGGGCGGCGCGAAAACCGCGTCTGCCGGGGCGGCACGAAACCGCGTCAGCCGGGGCGGCGCGAAAACTGCGTCAGCCGGGGCGAGCCCGGGTGCGGCACCACCGGGAAAACTGTGGCAAACAGACATGGCGATCGAGTGAGTGGGCCGCCAGCCAGGCACAGCCGAAAAGTGCTAAGTCCGAACTGCGTCTGCCGGGGCGGCACGAAACCGCGTCAGCCGGGGCGGCGCGAAAACCGCGTCTGCCGGGGCGGCGCGAAAACTGCGTCAGCCGGGGCGAGCCCGGGTGCGGCACCACCGGGAAAACTGTGGCAAACAGACATGGCGATCGAGTGAGTGGGCCGCCAGCCAGGCACAGCCGAAAAGTGCAAAGTCCGAACCGTGTCAGCCGGGGCGACGCAAAAACCGCGTCAGCCGGGGCGGCGCGAAAACCGCGTCAGCCGGGGCGGCACGAAACCGCGTCAGCCGGGGCGGCGCGAAAACTGCGTCAGCCGGGGCGGCGCGAAAACCTCGTCAGCCGGGGCGAGCGAAAAGGGGGGGGGGGGGAACCACGTCTGCCGGGGCGAAAGAAAAAAAAAACGCGTCTGCCGGGGCGAGCCCGGGTGCGGCACCACCGGGAAGACTGTGGCAAACAGACATGGCGATCGAGTGAGTGGGCCGCCAGCCAGGCTCAGCCCAAAAAGTGCCAAGTCCGAACTGCGTCAGCCGGGGCGGCAAAAACTGCGTCAGCCGGGGCGGCGCGAAAACCGCGTCTGCCGGGGCGGCGCGAAAACTGCGTCAGCCGGGGCGAGCCCGGGTGCGGCACCACCGGGAAAACTGTGGCTAACAGACATGGCGATCGAGTGAGTGGGCCACCAGCCAGGCTCAGCCAAAAAGTGCCAAGTCCGAACTGCGTCAGCCGGGGCGGCAAAAACCGCGTCAGCCGGGGCGGCGCAAAAAAACCGCGTCTGCCGGGGCGGCACGAAACCGCGTCAGCCGGGGCGGCGCGAAAACTGCGTCAGCCGGGGCGAAAGAAAAAAAAAAACGCGTCTGCCGGGGCGAGCCCGGGTGCGGCACCACCGGGAAAACTGTGGCAAACAGACATGGCGATCGAGTGAGTGGGCCGCCAGCCAGGCACAGCCGAAAAGTGCTAAGTCCGAACTGCGTCTGCCGGGGCGGCACGAAACCGCGTCAGCCGGGGCGGCGCGAAAACCGCGTCTGCCGGGGCGGCACGAAACCGCGTCAGCCGGGGCGGCGCGAAAACTGCGTCAGCCGGGGCGAGCCCGGGTGCGGCACCACCGGGAAAACTGTGGCAAACAGACATGGCGATCGAGTGAGTGGGCCGCCAGCCAGGCACAGCCGAAAAGTGCTAAGTCCGAACTGCGTCTGCCGGGGCGGCACGAAACCGCGTCAGCCGGGGCGGCGCGAAAACCGCGTCTGCCGGGGCGGCACGAAACCGCGTCAGCCGGGGCGGCGCGAAAACTGCGTCAGCCGGGGCGAGCCCGGGTGCGGCACCACCGGGAAAACTGTGGCAAACAGACATGGCGATCGAGTGAGTGGGCCGCCAGCCAGGCACAGCCGAAAAGTGCTAAGTCCGAACTGCGTCAGCCGGGGCGGCAAAAACCGCGTCAGCCGGGGCGGCGCAAAAAACCGCGTCTGCCGGGGCGGCACGAAACCGCGTCAGCCGGGGCGGCGCGAAAACTGCGTCAGCCGGGGCGAAAGAAAAAAAAAAACGCGTCTGCCGGGGCGAGCCCGGGTGCGGCACCACCGGGAAAACTGTGGCAAACAGACATGGCGATCGAGTGAGTGGGCCGCCAGCCAGGCACAGCCGAAAAGTGCTAAGTCCGAACTGCGTCTGCCGGGGCGGCACGAAACCGCGTCAGCCGGGGCGGCGCGAAAACCGCGTCTGCCGGGGCGGCACGAAACCGCGTCAGCCGGGGCGGCGCGAAAACTGCGTCAGCCGGGGCGAGCCCGGGTGCGGCACCACCGGGAAAACTGTGGCAAACAGACATGGCGATTGAGTGAGTGGGCCGCCAGCCAGGCACAGCCGAAAAGTGCTAAGTCCGAACTGCGTCTGCCGGGGCGGCACGAAACCGCGTCAGCCGGGGCGGCGCGAAAACCGCGTCTGCCGGGGCGGCACGAAACCGCGTCAGCCGGGGCGGCGCGAAAACTGCGTCAGCCGGGGCGAGCCCGGGTGCGGCACCACCGGGAAAACTGTGGCAAACAGACATGGCGATCGAGTGAGTGGGCCGCCAGCCAGGCACAGCCGAAAAGTGCTAAGTCCGAACTGCGTCTGCCGGGGCGGCACGAAACCGCGTCAGCCGGGGCGGCGCGAAAACCGCGTCTGCCGGGGCGGCACGAAACCGCGTCAGCCGGGGCGGCGCGAAAACTGCGTCAGCCGGGGCGAGCCCGGGTGCGGCACCACCGGGAAAACTGTGGCAAACAGACATGGCGATCGAGTGAGTGGGCCGCCAGCCAGGCACAGCCGAAAAGTGCAAAGTCCGAACCGTGTCAGCCGGGGCGACGCAAAAACCGCGTCAGCCGGGGCGGCGCGAAAACCGCGTCTGCCGGGGCGGCACGAAACCGCGTCAGCCGGGGCGGCGCGAAAACTGCGTCAGCCGGGGCGAGCCCGGGTGCGGCACCACCGGGAAAACTGTGGCAAACAGACATGGCGATCGAGTGAGTGGGCCGCCAGCCAGGCACAGCCGAAAAGTGCTAAGTCCGAACTGCGTCAGCCGGGGCGGCAAAAACCGCGTCAGCCGGGGCGGCGCAAAAACCGCGTCTGCCGGGGCGAAATAAAAAAAAAAAACAAAGAAAAAAGCCCGCGCTTAATCAAAAGAAAACAAAGAAAAAAGCTTGCGCTTAATCAAAAGAAAACAAACAAAAAAAGT
>NW_027464841.1:42500-55000 GCF_043290135.1 Rhipicephalus microplus
GTTGTGTGCTCGCTCTCATTGGCCCGCCTAACCAGAAAATGCCTGCGGTACACCCATTTGGATAAGAGTGCACGCAGATGCGGGCCTCGACGGCTACACATTTCCTCGGGCGGCCGCCTCCCGGCCTCCGTGGAGCGCGGGATGCACGGTCCCATCGACAAGCCTCTCCCGTTTTTACCGTGGCGTCGCGGTTCACCACGGCAGGCGGGTCGGTCTCCTCCGCATAAAAAGGGGGACCCCCGCTTTTTGTTCCACGAAATCGCACAAGCTTTTTTCGCATCCACGGTTTGCCACCGCACACCAAAATGCCGATCCGGCTGCCTACTTTAGCCAACAGGTGGAGCCAGGCGCGCCGTACTTGCGCGGCACTTCCCACGTCCACCGAAGTCGGTGCCAAGGACCACTTTCGGCGCCGGAGCCGCGTACGAGCCTACTCGAGGCGGAAGAACGAAGCCAGCAAGGGCCTGGCCGCAAGTGCGTTCAATTGTCGGGACGTCCAAGTCCCTCGTTCTTCCGTGCTTCCTCTTTCGGCAAGTCGTTGCGGCACCTTCCCAAAGCGCGCAGACCCGCTAATCGCGACGAGCGCGACGTGGCCGTGCCGCCTTTCCCTCGGCAGCAAGCAAAACGCCTGGCAACGTCGACGCTCCCCTAACCGCGATCTCGCACCGTGTTTCGTGTGGCGAATTCAAAAGCCGGCCGGCGCTGCTGCAACCATTACGGTCGGTACGCATACGCCGCGGAGGGCGGGACGGTCATCGGAGCGTGCGGTTCCTCCATCGAGTACTGCGCACCTCGGCCGTCGCATCGCCGTGCCATGACCGGCCGCGCGTCAACGCGAACCGGTGCCAGCGAGATCCCTCGCCTGCAAGAACCGACCGGCAGCCTCCGTCACCCGAGGACGCGGAGGCGCTTGCCGCGGACGGCGGGACGGTATGCACTGGTGCACAGCGGACCCGTCACATCGCCAGTTCCTTGACCGACCGCCGACGCTTGTGCCGTTCCTCTCGTACTTGGCAGTCGCCGCGCGATTGTCGGGTCTCGTTCTTGCACGCTCGAACGGTCGGGAGGGCACTCGGCTGGCGTTTCGGGAACGCGCAGCCTCGCCTTCTACCGACGTAACCACGACTCGCCGTTCGCGCTCCGCCGCTCCTGTTTACAGTACTAGGCGGTCCCGCAGCGGTCGGGTCGCGCATTTCGAGCGCTTCGAGCCACGGTGCAGTGGCGGGTCGAAAGCCGACCTATGAGTGCGTTGCGCCGTTTGTACCCGCGTCCGCCACCTGGCCGACCGTCCAAGGTCGCGGTGTTGGCGTCCGCTGGGCGCAACAATTTGTCACGGGGTGCCGCTCCACATTCAGGCAGCCCCGTGGGGAAAAGCCGACCCCGCGTCCAAACGGGGTCAGCGGCAGAAAGTGTCGGGCGCAGACGCAGCTGAGGCGCTCACCCTTCACAATCCGTTAATGATCCTTCCGCAGGTTCACCTACGGAAACCTTGTTACGACTTTTACTTCCTCTAAATGATCAAGTTTGGTCATCTTTCCAACAGACCGGCGCAACCGAAAGGCCGCGCCGGACATCGGTCCGAAGACCTCACTAAATCATTCAATCGGTAGTAGCGACGGGCGGTGTGTACAAAGGGCAGGGACGTAATCAACGCGAGCTTATGACTCGCGCTTACTGGGAATTCCTCGTTCAAGGGGAACAATTGCAAGCCCCTATCCCAATCACGAAAGAAGTTCCACGGGTTACCCAGTCTTTTCAGACAGGGATAAAGACACGCTGCTTCCTTCAGTGTAGCGCGCGTGCGGCCCCGGACATCTAAGGGCATCACAGACCTGTTATTGCTCTGTTTCGTGCGGCTAGGAGCCGCTTGTCCCTCTAAGAAGGTTGTAAGGTGCTGGGAACCCCGCACCTATTTAATAGGCTAGAGTCTCGTTCGTTATCGGAATTAACCAGACAAATCGCTCCACCAACTAAGAACGGCCATGCACCACCATCCACCGAATCAAGAAAGAGCTCTCAATCTGTCAATCCTCCCAGTGTCCGGGCCGGGTAAGTTTTCCCGTGTTGAGTCAAATTAAGCCGCAGGCTCCACTCCTGGTGGTGCCCTTCCGTCAATTCCTTTAAGTTTCAGCTTTGCAACCATACTTCCCCCGGAACCCAAATACTTTGGTTTCCCGGAAGCTGCCCGCCGAGTCATTTGAGTAACTCAGGCGGATCGCTGGTTGGCATCGTTTATGGTCAGAACTAGGGCGGTATCTGATCGCCTTCGAACCTCTGACTTTCGTTCTTGATCAATGAAAACATTCTTGGCAAATGCTTTCGCAGTAGTTCGTCTTGCGACGGTCCAAGAATTTCACCTCTAGCGCCGCAATACGAATGCCCCCGTCCGTCCCTCTTAATCATTACCTCGTATTCCAAAAACCAACAGAACAGAAACGAGGTCTTGTTCTATTATTCCATGCAAGTTTATTCAGGCGACTCGCCTGCGTTGAGCACTCTAATTTTTTCAAAGTAAAAGCACCGGCCATCTCGAGGCACACAATGAAGTGCACCAAGAAAGAACCGGCATGATGTTCAGTCCGAGCCGTCGCATCGGGTAGATGCACTACTCGTCTGGAACTGAGATCCAACTACGAGCTTTTTAACCGCAGCAGCTTTAGTATACGCTATTGGAGCTGGAATTACCGCGGCTGCTGGCACCAGACTTGCCCTCCAATTGATCCTCGTTAAAGGATTTAGAGTGTACTCATTTCAATTACGGGGCCTCAAAAGAGTCCCGTATTGTTATTTTTCGTCACTACCTCCCCGTGCCGGGAGTGGGTAATTTGCGCGCCTGCTGCCTTCCTTGGATGTGGTAGCCGTTTCTCAGGCTCCCTCTCCGGAATCGAACCCTGATTCTCCGTTACCCGTAACAACCATGGTAAGCAAGTAACCTACCATCGAAAGTTGATAAGGCAGACACTTGAAAGAAACGTCGCCGGCTCGTGGCCATGCGATCAGCACAAAGTTATCCAGAGTCACCACACAATACGGGCCGAAACCCGATCGATCTTGGTCTAATAAAAGCACCCGTTACCCAAAGGGCTCCAGGCTCACTGCATGTATTAGCTCTAGAATTGCCACAGTTATCCAAGTAGGAAGAAACGATCTAAGGAACCATAACTGATTTAATGAGCCATTCGCGGTTTCGCCTTATTTCGGCATGTACTTAGACATGCATGGCTTAATCTTTGAGACAAGCATATGATTACTGGCAGGATCAACCAGGTAATCGTTCGACTGCGCGTCCGTCCTCGCCTTCGGCGGGCCGGACGCAGTCTGTGTGCGGCGGAGGCCACCTTCAGGCGCCCCAACACGCTTATTTTGCACTCCGAGATGACGGCGTTCGAGCTCGCTACGGCACAACCTTCCCGAAAGACGAGTGGGAGCCGTGCGGCAAGAAGCACGTTCATGCTCGCTCTTTTTCGTTGCATCGACTCGGTCGCGCCGTGCGGGTTGCCCAAGCCCGCTGCACTGTCGGTGGACCGGCCGGAACTAGCAACGGAGCCGAGACTGCAAAGCCGCCAGACGACGGGTCACGCCCGCGTCTTCGGCGCTTTCGCATCTGAATCGCCCGAGGACGACACGGAACACACCTCGATATCGTGGTAAAACGGCACCGTCCGACAACCAGCCCCTAACGCATCAAGCGGATGAGGCTGCAGACGACTGCCGTGGATTCCCCTGGAGCAGACCCGAGGACACGCTTGACGAGGCCGAAGCCCGCCGCATATCAGACACCCGGTCGCTTTCGCGTACGCCGCTCACGAGAACCCCCACATAATAGCAGCGATAAGTACCCAGACCTCCTTGGGCACTAATACGAGCGTACTCGAGAAAATTTCACCGCGGGTGTGCCCCGAAACGTGTGGCACGTTGAGCGTGCCACAAGTCTACGTCGCTCTCAAACCCGCCGAGGTCGTAGAATTTGCGACCCTACTCACGAAATTCCCACCGAGGATACGGCCGCAAACGTACCGCACCTTGGGTAGGCCACGAGTTTGTGCAACACTACGCTGACGGCACAGCACCGAGGTCGTGCGCGCACGCACGGGAAAATTCCGCCGCGGTTTCTGCCGAAAACGTGAGGCACCACGACTCTCCGCAAGTTCGCGTCGACTGCGAAAGACCGAAGTCGTGAACGACGTGTCCGCTACTCGCCGCCGACACGCTGGACACCAAACGTACAACGACTCGACGGCGTAGTAGAGGCCCACGACGCGGTTTTCCTTAACGACGTCTCGGCGTGGCACCGACAGGTTAGAACGGCCGACCAACGTTCCCTGTCCGCCGTTCGGCTCAGTCGAAGGGCTCGGCGACTTCGGCAACGCTGCGAAGCCGCACGGTGACGCACGCCATGTCCCCATTTTTTTTTTTTTTCTTTCTGCGTCTGCCGGGGTGCCCCTATAATAGCAGCGATAAGCACCCAGACCGCCGTGGGTCGCTCGCCCCGGCTGACGTGGTTTTTCGTACTCCTGCGGCGGTCGCCGTCAAGCACGTCCAAATACGCTACTTTCGTGGGCGCATTCACGCTCTTTCGCTTCGCCGGAGTGCCAGCACTCACTCTGCCAAAAACGGCGAACATCCGAGCGGCGGTTCCCACTTTTGCGTCGGCGTCGCAAACCCCGCCCCGGCAGACGAGGTTTGCCGTACTCGTGCGACGGTGGCCGGCGGGCACGTCGAAAGACGCCGATATCGTGCGCGAATTGGCGCACCTTGGCTTCACCGGAGTGCCGCCACTGACTCCTCCAAAAACGGCGAAGATCCGAGCGGCGCTTCCCACTTTCGCATCGGCGTCCCGAACTCCGCCCCGGCTGACGCGGTTTACCGTACTCGTGCGACGGTCGCCGGCGAGCACGTGGAAAGACGCCGATATCGTGCCCGAATCGGCTCCGTTCGGCTTCGCCGGAGTGCCAGCACTGGCTCGGCGAAAGACGACGAACATCCGAGCGACGGTTCTCACTATTGCGTACGCGTCGCAAACCCCGCCCCGGCAGACGCACTTTGCCGTACTCGTGCGACGGTCGCCGGCGAGCACGTAGAAAGACGCCGATATCGTGCCGGAATCGGCCCCGTTTGGCTTCGCCGGAGTGCCAGCACTCACTCGGCCACAAACGGCGAACATCCGAGCGGCGGTTCCCACTTAGCCGTCGGCGTCCCGAACTCCGCCCCGGCAGACGCGGTTGCCGAGCTCGTGCGACTAGCGACCGCGAAGCCGTCTCGCGACGCCGCTTTCGTGCGCGGCTCCCACTGCGACCTGGGTCACCCGAGGTCGACGAGCAAGAAAGAATGTCGAAAAAAAATTTTTTTTTTTTTTGCGTCTGCCGGGGTGCCCCTATAATAGCAGCGATAAGCACCCAGACCGCCATGGGTCGCTCGCCCCGGCTGACGTGGTTTTTCGTTTTCCTGCGGTGGTCGTCGTCAAGCACGTCCAAACACGCCACTTTCGTGGGCGCATTCGCGCTCTTTCGCTTCGCCGGAGTGCCAGCACTCACTCTGCCAAAAACGGCGAACATCCTAGTGGCGGTTCCCACTTTTGCGTCGGCGTCGCCAACCCCGCCCCGGCATACGCGGTTTGCCGTACTCGTGCGGCGGTGGCCGGCGGGCACGTCGAAAGACACCGATATCGTGCGCGAGTCGATGCTTCTTGGTCTCGCAGGAGGGCCGCCACTCACTCCTGCAAAAACGGCGAAGATCCGAGCGGCGCTTCCCACTTTTTCGTCGGCATCGCAAACCTCGCCCCGGCAGACGCGCTTTGCCGTACTCGTGCGACGGTCGCCGGCGAGCACGTCGAAATACGCCGATATCGTGCCCGAATCGGCCCCGTTTCGCTTCGCCGGAGTGCCAGCACTCACTCGGCCAAAAACGGCGAACATCCGAGCAGCGGTACCCACTTAGCCGTCGGCATCCCGAACTCCGCGCCGGCTGACGCGGTTGCCGAGCTCGTGCGACTAGCGACCGCGAACGCGTCTCGCGACGCCGCTTTCGTGCGCGGCTCCCATTGCGACCTGGGTTACCCGAGCTCGACCAGCAAAAAAGAAGGTCGAAAAAAAATTTTTTTTTTCTGCGTCTGCCGGGGTGCCCCTATAATAGCAGCGATAAGCACCCAGACCGCCGTGGGTCGCTCGCCCCGGCTGACGTGGTTTTTCGTACTCCTGCAGCGGTCGCCGTCAAGCACGTCCAAATACGCCACTTTCGTGGGCGCTTTCGCGCTCTTTCGCGTCGCCGGTGTGCCAGCACTCACTCTGCCAAAAACGGCGAACATCCTAGTGGCGGTTCCCACTTTTGCGTCGGCGTCGCCAACCCCGCCCCGGCATACGCGGTTTGCCGTACTCGTGCGGCGGTGGCCGGCGGGCACGTCGAAAGACACCGATATCGTGCGCGAGTCGATGCTTCTTGGTCTCGCAGGAGGGCCGCCACTCACTCCTGCAAAAACGGCGAAGATCCGAGCGGCGCTTCCCACTTTTTCGTCGGCATCGCAAACCTCGCCCCGGCAGACGCGCTTTGCCGTACTCGTGCGACGGTCGCCGGCGAGCACGTCGAAATACGCCGATATCGTGCCCGAATCGGCCCCGTTTCGCTTCGCCGGAGTGCCAGCACTCACTCGGCCAAAAACGGCGAACATCCGAGCAGCGGTACCCACTTAGCCGTCGGCATCCCGAACTCCGCGCCGGCTGACGCGGTTGCCGAGCTCGTGCGACTAGCGACCGCGAACGCGTCTCGCGACGCCGCTTTCGTGCGCGGCTCCCATTGCGACCTGGGTTACCCGAGCTCGACCAGCAAAAAAGAAGGTCGAAAAAAAATTTTTTTTTTCTGCGTCTGCCGGGGTGCCCCTATAATAGCAGCGATAAGCACCCAGACCGCCGTGGGTCGCTCGCCCCGGCTGACGTGGTTTTTCGTACTCCTGCAGCGGTCGCCGTCAAGCACGTCCAAATACGCCACTTTCGTGGGCGCTTTCGCGCTCTTTCGCGTCGCCGGTGTGCCAGCACTCACTCTGCCAAAAACGGCCAACATCCGAGCGGCGGTTCCCACTTTTGCGTCGGCGTCGTAAACCCCGCCCCGGCAGACGCGGTTTGCCCTACTCGTTCGACGGTCGCCGGCGAGCGCGTCGAAAGACGCCGATATCGTGCGCTAATTGGCGCTCCTTGGCTTCTCCGGAGTGCCGCCACTCACTCCTCCAAAAACGGCGAAGATCCGAGCGGCGTTCTCCACTTTCGCATCGGCGTCCCGAACTCCGCCCGGGCTGACGCGGTTTACCGTACTCGTGCGACGGTCGCCGCCGGGCACGTCGAAAGACGCCGATATCGTGCCGTAATCGGCCCCGTTTGGCTTCGCCCGAGTGCCAGCACTCACTCGGCCAAAAACGGCGAACATCCGAGCAGCGTTTCCCACTTTCGCATCGGCGTCCCGAAGCCCGCCCCGGCAGACGCGGTTTGCCCTACTCGAGCGACGGTCGCCGGCGATCACGTCGAAAGGCGCCGAATTCGTGCACGAATCGATGCTTCTTGGTCTCGCAGGAGGGCCGCCACTCACTCCTGCAAAAACGGCGAAGATCCGAGTTGCGCTTCCCACTTTTTCGTCGGCGTCCCGAACTACGCCCCGGCTGACGCGGTTTACCGTACTCGTGCGACGGTCGCCGGCGGGCACTTCAAAATACGCCGATTTCGTGGGCGCATTCACGCTGTTTCGCTTCCCCGGAGTGCCAACACTCACTCTGCCGAAAGCGGCGATCATCCGAGCGGCGGTTCCCACTTTTGCGTCGGCTTCGCAAACGGCGCCCCGGCAGACGCGCTCGTGCGACGTACTCGTGCGACGGTCGCCGGCGAGCACGTCGAAAGACGCCGATATCGTGCTCGAATCGACCCCGTTTCGCTTCGCCGGAGTGCTGCCAGTCACGGCGCAGAAAACGGCGAACAAGTGTTTTTTTTTTTTTTCCTAGAATTTGTGTTATAGAAGGCACATTTGATATCGGACGATAATTTTCAACTTTATCACGCGCACCGATTTTCGTGTAGAGGTTTGCAAGTTTATGGGAATTTCTCCACTTGGAATAATGCGATTTAGTAGTACTACGAGAACTTCATGGATGTACTCAAGGGTACGGGGCAAGTCAGTTACGTCAACACCTGCAGATTTTTTACACTTCAAACTGAAAATTGTTGGTTGTGAGTCCTCGTGTGATATTAAAGGCCGATTCGCTAACACATAGAACAAAGAAAGAAAGGAAGAAAAAACGCCCGCGCTCGCTCAAGAAACCTGGGTTCGCAACAAGTGGCAACAACAAGCAACCGAGCGAGTGCGCCAAAACCCGTGGCGGCCGAACAAACGCGAAGTCCCAACCGCGTCAGCCGGGGCGGCACGGGACAGGAAAAATCACTTCAGCCGGGGCGGCGGGGCACCGAATAAACCTCGTCACCTCGTCGCAGGATAAAAGAGGAAACGAAAAGTCTAAACAGCGTCTGCTGGAGCGAATGCGTAATAAAACAACAACAACAACAAAAAAAAACACCCGCGCTCAAGAAGTCTGCAATCCTCACAAAAGGCGACTGTGACCGAGCAGCGTCAGCCGGGGCCGTGCGGAAACGGAAAAACCGCGACTACCGGGGCGTCGAGGCACCGAAAAATCCACTTCAGCCGCGGCGAAAAAAAAAACAAAAAGAAAGACGGAGGGGGGGGGGGAACCACGTCTGCCGGGGCGAAGGAAAAAAAAAAACGCGTCTGCCGGGGCGAGCCCGGGTGCGGCACCACCGGGAAAACTGTGGCAAACAGACATGGCGATCGAGTGAGTGGGCCGCCAGCCAGGCTCAGCCAAAAAGTGCAAAGTCCGAACTGCGTCAGCCGGGGCGGCAAAAACCGCGTCAGCCGGGGCGGCGCAAAAAACCGCGTCTGCCGGGGCGGCACGAAACCGCGTCAGCCGGGGCGGGGCGAAAACTGCGTCAGCCGGGGCGAAAAGAAAAAAAAAAAACGCGTCTGCCGGGGCAAGCCCGGGTGCGGCACCACCGGGAAAACTGTGGCAAACAGACATGGCGATCGAGTGAGTGGGCCGCCAGCCAGGCACAGCCGAAAAGTGCAAAGTCCGAACCGTGTCAGCCGGGGCGACGCAAAAACCGCGTCAGCCGGGGCGGCGCGAAAACCGCGTCAGCCGGGGCGGCACGAAACCGCGTCAGCCGGGGCGGCGCGAAAACTGCGTCAGCCGGGGCGGCGCGAAAACCTCGTCAGCCGGGGCGAGCGAAAAGGGGGGGGGGGGAACCACGTCTGCCGGGGCGAAAGAAAAAAAAAACGCGTCTGCCGGGGCGAGCCCGGGTGCGGCACCACCGGGAAGACTGTGGCAAACAGACATGGCGATCGAGTGAGTGGGCCGCCAGCCAGGCTCAGCCCAAAAAGTGCCAAGTCCGAACTGCGTCAGCCGGGGCGGCAAAAACCGCGTCAGCCGGGGCGGCGCGAAAACCGCGTCTGCCGGGGCGGCGCGAAAACTGCGTCAGCCGGGGCGAGCCCGGGTGCGGCACCACCGGGAAAACTGTGGCTAACAGACATGGCGATCGAGTGAGTGGGCCACCAGCCAGGCTCAGCCAAAAAGTGCCAAGTCCGAACTGCGTCAGCCGGGGCGGCAAAAACCGCGTCAGCCGGGGCGGCGCAAAAAAACCGCGTCTGCCGGGGCGGCACGAAACCGCGTCAGCCGGGGCGGCGCGAAAACTGCGTCAGCCGGGGCGAAAGAAAAAAAAAAACGCGTCTGCCGGGGCGAGCCCGGGTGCGGCACCACCGGGAAAACTGTGGCAAACAGACATGGCGATCGAGTGAGTGGGCCGCCAGCCAGGCACAGCCGAAAAGTGCTAAGTCCGAACTGCGTCTGCCGGGGCGGCACGAAACCGCGTCAGCCGGGGCGGCGCGAAAACCGCGTCTGCCGGGGCGGCACGAAACCGCGTCAGCCGGGGCGGCGCGAAAACTGCGTCAGCCGGGGCGAGCCTGGGTGCGGCACCACCGGGAAAACTGTGGCAAACAGACATGGCGATCGAGTGAGTGGGCCGCCAGCCAGGCACAGCCGAAAAGTGCTAAGTCCGAACTGCGTCTGCCGGGGCGGCACGAAACCGCGTCAGCCGGGGCGGCGCGAAAACCGCGTCTGCCGGGGCGGCACGAAACCGCGTCAGCCGGGGCGGCGCGAAAACTGCGTCAGCCGGGGCGAGCCCGGGTGCGGCACCACCGGGAAAACTGTGGCAAACAGACATGGCGATCGAGTGAGTGGGCCGCCAGCCAGGCACAGCCGAAAAGTGCTAAGTCCGAACTGCGTCAGCCGGGGCGGCAAAAACCGCGTCAGCCGGGGCGGCGCAAAAAACCGCGTCTGCCGGGGCGGCACGAAACCGCGTCAGCCGGGGCGGCGCGAAAACTGCGTCAGCCGGGGCGAAAGAAAAAAAAAAACGCGTCTGCCGGGGCGAGCCCGGGTGCGGCACCACCGGGAAAACTGTGGCAAACAGACATGGCGATCGAGTGAGTGGGCCGCCAGCCAGGCACAGCCGAAAAGTGCTAAGTCCGAACTGCGTCTGCCGGGGCGGCACGAAACCGCGTCAGCCGGGGCGGCGCGAAAACCGCGTCTGCCGGGGCGGCACGAAACCGCGTCAGCCGGGGCGGCGCGAAAACTGCGTCAGCCGGGGCGAGCCCGGGTGCGGCACCACCGGGAAAACTGTGGCAAACAGACATGGCGATCGAGTGAGTGGGCCGCCAGCCAGGCACAGCCGAAAAGTGCTAAGTCCGAACTGCGTCTGCCGGGGCGGCACGAAACCGCGTCAGCCGGGGCGGCGCGAAAACCGCGTCTGCCGGGGCGGCGCGAAAACTGCGTCAGCCGGGGCGAGCCCGGGTGCGGCACCACCGGGAAAACTGTGGCAAACAGACATGGCGATCGAGTGAGTGGGCCGCCAGCCAGGCACAGCCGAAAAGTGCAAAGTCCGAACCGTGTCAGCCGGGGCGACGCAAAAACCGCGTCAGCCGGGGCGGCGCGAAAACCGCGTCAGCCGGGGCGGCACGAAACCGCGTCAGCCGGGGCGGCGCGAAAACTGCGTCAGCCGGGGCGGCGCGAAAACCTCGTCAGCCGGGGCGAGCGAAAAGGGGGGGGGGGGAACCACGTCTGCCGGGGCGAAAGAAAAAAAAAACGCGTCTGCCGGGGCGAGCCCGGGTGCGGCACCACCGGGAAGACTGTGGCAAACAGACATGGCGATCGAGTGAGTGGGCCGCCAGCCAGGCTCAGCCCAAAAAGTGCCAAGTCCGAACTGCGTCAGCCGGGGCGGCAAAAACCGCGTCAGCCGGGGCGGCGCGAAAACCGCGTCTGCCGGGGCGGCGCGAAAACTGCGTCAGCCGGGGCGAGCCCGGGTGCGGCACCACCGGGAAAACTGTGGCTAACAGACATGGCGATCGAGTGAGTGGGCCACCAGCCAGGCTCAGCCAAAAAGTGCCAAGTCCGAACTGCGTCAGCCGGGGCGGCAAAAACCGCGTCAGCCGGGGCGGCGCAAAAAAACCGCGTCTGCCGGGGCGGCACGAAACCGCGTCAGCCGGGGCGGCGCGAAAACTGCGTCAGCCGGGGCGAAAGAAAAAAAAAAACGCGTCTGCCGGGGCGAGCCCGGGTGCGGCACCACCGGGAAAACTGTGGCAAACAGACATGGCGATCGAGTGAGTGGGCCGCCAGCCAGGCACAGCCGAAAAGTGCTAAGTCCGAACTGCGTCTGCCGGGGCGGCACGAAACCGCGTCAGCCGGGGCGGCGCGAAAACCGCGTCTGCCGGGGCGGCACGAAACCGCGTCAGCCGGGGCGGCGCGAAAACTGCGTCAGCCGGGGCGAGCCCGGGTGCGGCACCACCGGGAAAACTGTGGCAAACAGACATGGCGATCGAGTGAGTGGGCCGCCAGCCAGGCACAGCCGAAAAGTGCTAAGTCCGAACTGCGTCTGCCGGGGCGGCACGAAACCGCGTCAGCCGGGGCGGCGCGAAAACCGCGTCTGCCGGGGCGGCACGAAACCGCGTCAGCCGGGGCGGCGCGAAAACTGCGTCAGCCGGGGCGAGCCCGGGTGCGGCACCACCGGGAAAACTGTGGCAAACAGACATGGCGATCGAGTGAGTGGGCCGCCAGCCAGGCACAGCCGAAAAGTGCTAAGTCCGAACTGCGTCAGCCGGGGCGGCAAAAACCGCGTCAGCCGGGGCGGCGCAAAAAACCGCGTCTGCCGGGGCGGCACGAAACCGCGTCAGCCGGGGCGGCGCGAAAACTGCGTCAGCCGGGGCGAAAGAAAAAAAAAAACGCGTCTGCCGGGGCGAGCCCGGGTGCGGCACCACCGGGAAAACTGTGGCAAACAGACATGGCGATCGAGTGAGTGGGCCGCCAGCCAGGCACAGCCGAAAAGTGCTAAGTCCGAACTGCGTCTGCCGGGGCGGCACGAAACCGCGTCAGCCGGGGCGGCGCGAAAACCGCGTCTGCCGGGGCGGCA
>NW_027464841.1:60000-62500 GCF_043290135.1 Rhipicephalus microplus
CGTCTGTCTTCAATTTTCAGCACTGTAGGATGGCCTCGTTAATCTTTTCCACCATTGTTTCAAGTATTTTCATTGTTTCTTTTTGTTTGATTATTTCTGGCTTTCTATTTTGCAGGTTTTGTCCTAAAATTCTTTTTAGTTCCTTTCTTTCGTTTGTTACAATGGGACATTGCTGTAAGTAGTGGTCAAAACTTTCTATTATGTTTGAACAATAACATGTCGCTTGTTGCAGTATTCCGAATCGTGTAAAGTAGAATGGAAATCTTCCATGTCCTGTTATTGCCTGTGATGTGTAGTAATTAGTTGGAAAATGTGGCGGAATGAAATTTGTATTTCTTATCCATGTAAATGTGTAGCTATGCTTGCCTTCTTTCTTCCATAATTCATTCCACTCGTCGTTTAACTTTTTCTTTAATTCTTTTGCTATAACTGTTTTCGTTATGGGAACAAATATTTCCTCTCCGTCTTTGCTCGCTTCTTTTGCGCATTCGTCGGCTAATGTGTTCCCTATATTCCCACTGTGTGCTTTTACGTAGGTCAGTTTAATATCTTTACTTTGTGTTTGGCTTAAGGTTTTCCTGATGTTACAAATAATTGGATTTAGGTTATCTGGATTTTTTATTGCCAGAAGTGCAGATTGGCTGTCTGTAAAAAGCTGGTATTTAACGAAAGCTTGTAGAGGCCAGATATGTTCTATTGCTTTCTGGATTGCAATGATCTCAGCCTCGTAATTACTGCTGTGTTCTGGAAGTTTATATTTTTTCACTGTTTGGATTTGGTTATCTTTGTTTAGTATTATAAATGCCGCTCCTGTTTCTTTTTCTTTCTTTGATCCGTCTGTGTATATTTTGAAGTCTGCTTCTTCCTCTGTTGTTCCAAAGGGTATGCTAACTTTATTTGCTGGATGATCTTGCCATTGGTCGTGTTTCTTCATTATTTCGTTTTCGGTGTATACTTTCTGTTGCCATGTGAAGTTCTTTCCTTTCTTAAGTATGTAGTGTAATTCGTTTTCTTTTTCGATTGTCAAATGGAGAGGTGGAATGTTTGCTAATATGTTGAGTGAAAGATTTGATGTTGTTTTGAATGATTTAGTTATTAATAATAAAGGTAATCTTTGGATTGATTTCAGTTTTTTAATAAAAATGGTTTTTCGGCTATACCATGCTGGGGAGGCGTATGTAACCATTCGTTCTATACCCCTTTTATATATTAACTGTAGTGTGTTTCTATTTGTATGTTTGTCGTCTTTTATTGTACGACTTAAATTATACGTGACTTCGTCTACTTTTCTTTTTAAGTATTTTAGATGTGGGAGGAATGTTAGTTTTGTGTCCAAGACCACCCCTAGAATTTTCATTTCGTTAACCATTTTGATTTTATCCTGTCCGATTTTTATTTGGGGTTGATGGCTAATGTACTGCTTTCCGATTATCATATATTCCGATTTTTCCTTATTCAGGGTTATTCCTTTTTGATGTGCCCACTGATTTATTAGTGTTAGTGCCTTCGTAGCTTTTTCCTCCACCTCTTTTCTTGAGCGGAACTTTATGTGTAACACCACGTCGTCCGCAAAGGCTTGGATGTGTACTCCTTCTTGAAGCTGAGTTTCTAATAGGTCGCCTATTGTTATATTCCAACAGAGTGGGCTTAAAGGTGACCCCTGTGGGGAACCTGAAGTTAGTGTTTTCTTAATTTTTACTCCATCTGTTTCATAGATTATTTTCCTGTTCCGTAGAATATTGTCCGCCAGTTTTATTAGGTTGTTGGGACACTTATATTCTTCTAATTTCTGAATAACTACTTCGGGTTTTATAGAATTGAATGCGTTTTTAATATCTAGTGCTATTAGCATGCTGTTTAGCTTATCAATTTTCGCTTGGTTTATTCGTTTGATTATTTCTTCCAATGCCGTGGTTGTTGATGTCCCATGGGTAAATCCAAATTGTTTTTTGTTAAAATGGTGATTTTTAAACAAGAAATAATAGATTCTATCTTTTATGAGCTTTTCTAATATTTTTCCCAAAATCGAGTTAATAGCTATTGGGCGATATTTGTTTTCCTCGGATTTGTCCTCTCCGTTCCCTTTTGGAATCAATATAATTTTAGATTCTTTCCATCTTTGAGGAAAATGTCCGTGCTTTAAGCATGCATTAAAAAGATTGACAAAGAAAGTCTTATGCCTTTCATACATCACTTGTATGAGGTTAGTTTTTAGGTTGTCTGGTCCGGGGGTTACATCTTTCCTCAGATTTTTTACTATCTGCGTTACTTCAATCTCTGTAAATGGGAGGTCATCACTGGGTAAATTTCTTTCTCTCATTTCTGCTCCCGATGTCCAATTTCCTCCCTGTTTGTTATTGTTTATTGTGTCGTTGCTTGATTGTATTTGACTGTGTCCTGGCTCGTCATTTTCCATGCAGTTAGGGTATAAATTTCCTAGAATGTGTTCTATTGTTTCCTGAAGAGTCTTTGTGACTTCTCCATTTTCTTTTGTGATGCT
>NW_027464841.1:67500-80000 GCF_043290135.1 Rhipicephalus microplus
GCTTTCGCTACTTGCGAGTGCTTTCGTGGTCCACCCCTCTATAAATACTCGGGAGGCGTCGAAGCCGGTTCTCCAAGCCGGACCCGTAGGTATCGTTGTGTGCTCGCTCTCATTGGCCCGCCTAACCAGAAAATGCCTGCGGTACACCCATTTGGATAAGAGTGCACGCAGATGCGGGCCTCGACGGCTACACATTTCCTCGGGCGGCCGCCTCCCGGCCTCCGTGGAGCGCGGGATGCACGGTCCCATCGACAAGCCTCTCCCGTTTTTACCGTGGCGTCGCGGTTCACCACGGCAGGCGGGTCGGTCTCCTCCGCATAAAAAGGGGGACCCCCGCTTTTTGTTCCACGAAATCGCACAAGCTTTTTTCGCATCCACGGTTTGCCACCGCACACCAAAATGCCGATCCGGCTGCCTACTTTAGCCAACAGGTGGAGCCAGGCGCGCCGTACTTGCGCGGCACTTCCCACGTCCACCGAAGTCGGTGCCAAGGACCACTTTCGGCGCCGGAGCCGCGTACGAGCCTACTCGAGGTGGAAGAACGAAGCCAGCAAGGGCCTGGCCGCAAGTGCGTTCAATTGTCGGGACGTCCAAGTCCCTCGTTCTTCCGTGCTTCCTCTTTCGGCAAGTCGTTGCGGCACCTTCCCAAAGCGCGCAGACCCGCTAATCGCGACGAGCGCGACGTGGCCGTGCCGCCTTTCCCTCGGCAGCAAGCAAAACGCCTGGCAACGTCGACGCTCCCCTAACCGCGATCTCGCACCGTGTTTCGTGTGGCGAATTCAAAAGCCGGCCGGCGCTGCTGCAACCATTACGGTCGGTACGCATACGCCGCGGAGGGCGGGACGGTCATCGGAGCGTGCGGTTCCTCCATCGAGTACTGCGCACCTCGGCCGTCGCATCGCCGTGCCATGACCGGCCGCGCGTCAACGCGAACCGGTGCCAGCGAGATCCCTCGCCTGCAAGAACCGACCGGCAGCCTCCGTCACCCGAGGACGCGGAGGCGCTTGCCGCGGACGGCGGGACGGTATGCACTGGTGCACAGCGGACCCGTCACATCGCCAGTTCCTTGACTGACCGCCGACGCTTGTGCCGTTCCTCTCGTACTTGGCAGTCGCCGCGCGATTGTCGGGTCTCGTTCTTGCACGCTCGAACGGTCGGGAGGGCACTCGGCTGGCGTTTCGGGAACGCGCAGCCTCGCCTTCTACCGACGTAACCACGACTCGCCGTTCGCGCTCCGCCGCTCCTGTTTACAGTACTAGGCGGTCCCGCAGCGGTCGGGTCGCGCATTTCGAGCGCTTCGAGCCACGGTGCAGTGGCGGGTCGAAAGCCGACCTATGAGTGCGTTGCGCCGTTTGTACCCGCGTCCGCCACCTGGCCGACCGTCCAAGGTCGCGGTGTTGGCGTCCGCTGGGCGCAACAATTTGTCACGGGGTGCCGCTCCACATTCAGGCAGCCCCGTGGGGAAAAGCCGACCCCGCGTCCAAACGGGGTCAGCGGCAGAAAGTGTCGGGCGCAGACGCAGCTGAGGCGCTCACCCTTCACAATCCGTTAATGATCCTTCCGCAGGTTCACCTACGGAAACCTTGTTACGACTTTTACTTCCTCTAAATGATCAAGTTTGGTCATCTTTCCAACAGACCGGCGCAACCGAAAGGCCGCGCCGGACATCGGTCCGAAGACCTCACTAAATCATTCAATCGGTAGTAGCGACGGGCGGTGTGTACAAAGGGCAGGGACGTAATCAACGCGAGCTTATGACTCGCGCTTACTGGGAATTCCTCGTTCAAGGGGAACAATTGCAAGCCCCTATCCCAATCACGAAAGAAGTTCCACGGGTTACCCAGTCTTTTCAGACAGGGATAAAGACACGCTGCTTCCTTCAGTGTAGCGCGCGTGCGGCCCCGGACATCTAAGGGCATCACAGACCTGTTATTGCTCTGTTTCGTGCGGCTAGGAGCCGCTTGTCCCTCTAAGAAGGTTGTAAGGTGCTGGGAACCCCGCACCTATTTAATAGGCTAGAGTCTCGTTCGTTATCGGAATTAACCAGACAAATCGCTCCACCAACTAAGAACGGCCATGCACCACCATCCACCGAATCAAGAAAGAGCTCTCAATCTGTCAATCCTCCCAGTGTCCGGGCCGGGTAAGTTTTCCCGTGTTGAGTCAAATTAAGCCGCAGGCTCCACTCCTGGTGGTGCCCTTCCGTCAATTCCTTTAAGTTTCAGCTTTGCAACCATACTTCCCCCGGAACCCAAATACTTTGGTTTCCCGGAAGCTGCCCGCCGAGTCATTTGAGTAACTCAGGCGGATCGCTGGTTGGCATCGTTTATGGTCAGAACTAGGGCGGTATCTGATCGCCTTCGAACCTCTGACTTTCGTTCTTGATCAATGAAAACATTCTTGGCAAATGCTTTCGCAGTAGTTCGTCTTGCGACGGTCCAAGAATTTCACCTCTAGCGCCGCAATACGAATGCCCCCGTCCGTCCCTCTTAATCATTACCTCGTATTCCAAAAACCAACAAAACAGAAACGAGGTCTTGTTCTATTATTCCATGCAAGTTTATTCAGGCGACTCGCCTGCGTTGAGCACTCTAATTTTTTCAAAGTAAAAGCACCGGCCATCTCGAGGCACACAATGAAGTGCACCAAGAAAGAACCGGCATGATGTTCAGTCCGAGCCGTCGCATCGGGTAGATGCACTACTCGTCTGGAACTGAGATCCAACTACGAGCTTTTTAACCGCAGCAGCTTTAGTATACGCTATTGGAGCTGGAATTACCGCGGCTGCTGGCACCAGACTTGCCCTCCAATTGATCCTCGTTAAAGGATTTAGAGTGTACTCATTTCAATTACGGGGCCTCAAAAGAGTCCCGTATTGTTATTTTTCGTCACTACCTCCCCGTGCCGGGAGTGGGTAATTTGCGCGCCTGCTGCCTTCCTTGGATGTGGTAGCCGTTTCTCAGGCTCCCTCTCCGGAATCGAACCCTGATTCTCCGTTACCCGTAACAACCATGGTAAGCAAGTAACCTACCATCGAAAGTTGATAAGGCAGACACTTGAAAGAAACGTCGCCGGCTCGTGGCCATGCGATCAGCACAAAGTTATCCAGAGTCACCACACAATACGGGCCGAAACCCGATCGATCTTGGTCTAATAAAAGCACCCGTTACCCAAAGGGCTCCAGGCTCACTGCATGTATTAGCTCTAGAATTGCCACAGTTATCCAAGTAGGAAGAAACGATCTAAGGAACCATAACTGATTTAATGAGCCATTCGCGGTTTCGCCTTATTTCGGCATGTACTTAGACATGCATGGCTTAATCTTTGAGACAAGCATATGATTACTGGCAGGATCAACCAGGTAATCGTTCGACTGCGCGTCCGTCCTCGCCTTCGGCGGGCCGGACGCAGTCTGTGTGCGGCGGAGGCCACCTTCAGGCGCCCCAACACGCTTATTTTGCACTCCGAGATGACGGCGTTCGAGCTCGCTACGGCACAACCTTCCCGAAAGACGAGTGGGAGCCGTGCGGCAAGAAGCACGTTCATGCTCGCTCTTTTTCGTTGCATCGACTCGGTCGCGCCGTGCGGGTTGCCCAAGCCCGCTGCACTGTCGGTGGACCGGCCGGAACTAGCAACGGAGCCGAGACTGCAAAGCCGCCAGACGACGGGTCACGCCCGCGTCTTCGGCGCTTTCGCATCTGAATCGCCCGAGGACGACACGGAACACACCTCGATATCGTGGTAAAACGGCACCGTCCGACAACCAGCCCCTAACGCATCAAGCGGATGAGGCTGCAGACGACTGCCGTGGATTCCCCTGGAGCAGACCCGAGGACACGCTTGACGAGGCCGAAGCCCGCCGCATATCAGACACCCGGTCGCTTTCGCGTACGCCGCTCACGAGAACCCCCACATAATAGCAGCGATAAGTACCCAGACCTCCTTGGGCACTAATACGAGCGTACTCGAGAAAATTTCACCGCGGGTGTGCCCCGAAACGTGTGGCACGTTGAGCGTGCCACAAGTCTACGTCGCTCTCAAACCCGCCGAGGTCGTAGAATTTGCGACCCTACTCACGAAATTCCCACCGAGGATACGGCCGCAAACGTACCGCACCTTGGGTAGGCCACGAGTTTGTGCAACACTACGCTGACGGCACAGCACCGAGGTCGTGCGCGCACGCACGGGAAAATTCCGCCGCGGTTTCTGCCGAAAACGTGAGGCACCACGACTCTCCGCAAGTTCGCGTCGACTGCGAAAGACCGAAGTCGTGAACGACGTGTCCGCTACTCGCCGCCGACACGCTGGACACCAAACGTACAACGACTCGACGGCGTCGTAGAGGCCCACGACGCGGTTTTCCTTAACGACGTCTCGGCGTGGCACCGACAGGTTAGAACGGCCGACCAACGTTCCCTGTCCGCCGTTCGGCTCAGTCGAAGGGCTCGGCGACTTCGGCAACGCTGCGAAGCCGCACGGTGACGCACGCCATGTCCCCATTTTTTTTTTTTTTTCTTTCTGCGTCTGCCGGGGTGCCCCTATAATAGCAGCGATAAGCACCCAGACCGCCGTGGGTCGCTCGCCCCGGCTGACGTGGTTTTTCGTACTCCTGCGGCGGTCGCCGTCAAGCACGTCCAAATACGCTACTTTCGTGGGCGCATTCACGCTCTTTCGCTTCGCCGGAGTGCCAGCACTCACTCTGCCAAAAACGGCGAACATCCGAGCGGCGGTTCCCACTTTTGCGTCGGCGTCGCAAACCCCGCCCCGGCAGACGAGGTTTGCCGTACTCGTGCGACGGTGGCCGGCGGGCACGTCGAAAGACGCCGATATCGTGCGCGAATTGGCGCACCTTGGCTTCACCGGAGTGCCGCCACTGACTCCTCCAAAAACGGCGAAGATCCGAGCGGCGCTTCCCACTTTCGCATCGGCGTCCCGAACTCCGCCCCGGCTGACGCGGTTTACCGTACTCGTGCGACGGTCGCCGGCGAGCACGTGGAAAGACGCCGATATCGTGCCCGAATCGGCTCCGTTCGGCTTCGCCGGAGTGCCAGCACTGGCTCGGCGAAAGACGACGAACATCCGAGCGACGGTTCTCACTATTGCGTACGCGTCGCAAACCCCGCCCCGGCAGACGCACTTTGCCGTACTCGTGCGACGGTCGCCGGCGAGCACGTAGAAAGACGCCGATATCGTGCCGGAATCGGCCCCGTTTGGCTTCGCCGGAGTGCCAGCACTCACTCGGCCACAAACGGCGAACATCCGAGCGGCGGTTCCCACTTAGCCGTCGGCGTCCCGAACTCCGCCCCGGCAGACGCGGTTGCCGAGCTCGTGCGACTAGCGACCGCGAAGCCGTCTCGCGACGCCGCTTTCGTGCGCGGCTCCCACTGCGACCTGGGTCACCCGAGGTCGACGAGCAAGAAAGAATGTCGAAAAAAAATTTTTTTTTTTTTTGCGTCTGCCGGGGTGCCCCTATAATAGCAGCGATAAGCACCCAGACCGCCATGGGTCGCTCGCCCCGGCTGACGTGGTTTTTCGTTTTCCTGCGGTGGTCGTCGTCAAGCACGTCCAAACACGCCACTTTCGTGGGCGCATTCGCGCTCTTTCGCTTCGCCGGAGTGCCAGCACTCACTCTGCCAAAAACGGCGAACATCCTAGTGGCGGTTCCCACTTTTGCGTCGGCGTCGCCAACCCCGCCCCGGCATACGCGGTTTGCCGTACTCGTGCGGCGGTGGCCGGCGGGCACGTCGAAAGACACCGATATCGTGCGCGAGTCGATGCTTCTTGGTCTCGCAGGAGGGCCGCCACTCACTCCTGCAAAAACGGCGAAGATCCGAGCGGCGCTTCCCACTTTTTCGTCGGCATCGCAAACCTCGCCCCGGCAGACGCGCTTTGCCGTACTCGTGCGACGGTCGCCGGCGAGCACGTCGAAATACGCCGATATCGTGCCCGAATCGGCCCCGTTTCGCTTCGCCGGAGTGCCAGCACTCACTCGGCCAAAAACGGCGAACATCCGAGCAGCGGTACCCACTTAGCCGTCGGCATCCCGAACTCCGCGCCGGCTGACGCGGTTGCCGAGCTCGTGCGACTAGCGACCGCGAACGCGTCTCGCGACGCCGCTTTCGTGCGCGGCTCCCATTGCGACCTGGGTTACCCGAGCTCGACCAGCAAAAAAGAAGGTCGAAAAAAAATTTTTTTTTTCTGCGTCTGCCGGGGTGCCCCTATAATAGCAGCGATAAGCACCCAGACCGCCGTGGGTCGCTCGCCCCGGCTGACGTGGTTTTTCGTACTCCTGCAGCGGTCGCCGTCAAGCACGTCCAAATACGCCACTTTCGTGGGCGCTTTCGCGCTCTTTCGCGTCGCCGGTGTGCCAGCACTCACTCTGCCAAAAACGGCGAACATCCTAGTGGCGGTTCCCACTTTTGCGTCGGCGTCGCCAACCCCGCCCCGGCATACGCGGTTTGCCGTACTCGTGCGGCGGTGGCCGGCGGGCACGTCGAAAGACACCGATATCGTGCGCGAGTCGATGCTTCTTGGTCTCGCAGGAGGGCCGCCACTCACTCCTGCAAAAACGGCGAAGATCCGAGCGGCGCTTCCCACTTTTTCGTCGGCATCGCAAACCTCGCCCCGGCAGACGCGCTTTGCCGTACTCGTGCGACGGTCGCCGGCGAGCACGTCGAAATACGCCGATATCGTGCCCGAATCGGCCCCGTTTCGCTTCGCCGGAGTGCCAGCACTCACTCGGCCAAAAACGGCGAACATCCGAGCAGCGGTACCCACTTAGCCGTCGGCATCCCGAACTCCGCGCCGGCTGACGCGGTTGCCGAGCTCGTGCGACTAGCGACCGCGAACGCGTCTCGCGACGCCGCTTTCGTGCGCGGCTCCCATTGCGACCTGGGTTACCCGAGCTCGACCAGCAAAAAAGAAGGTCGAAAAAAAATTTTTTTTTTCTGCGTCTGCCGGGGTGCCCCTATAATAGCAGCGATAAGCACCCAGACCGCCGTGGGTCGCTCGCCCCGGCTGACGTGGTTTTTCGTACTCCTGCAGCGGTCGCCGTCAAGCACGTCCAAATACGCCACTTTCGTGGGCGCTTTCGCGCTCTTTCGCGTCGCCGGTGTGCCAGCACTCACTCTGCCAAAAACGGCCAACATCCGAGCGGCGGTTCCCACTTTTGCGTCGGCGTCGTAAACCCCGCCCCGGCAGACGCGGTTTGCCCTACTCGTTCGACGGTCGCCGGCGAGCGCGTCGAAAGACGCCGATATCGTGCGCTAATTGGCGCTCCTTGGCTTCTCCGGAGTGCCGCCACTCACTCCTCCAAAAACGGCGAAGATCCGAGCGGCGTTCTCCACTTTCGCATCGGCGTCCCGAACTCCGCCCGGGCTGACGCGGTTTACCGTACTCGTGCGACGGTCGCCGCCGGGCACGTCGAAAGACGCCGATATCGTGCCGTAATCGGCCCCGTTTGGCTTCGCCCGAGTGCCAGCACTCACTCGGCCAAAAACGGCGAACATCCGAGCAGCGTTTCCCACTTTCGCATCGGCGTCCCGAAGCCCGCCCCGGCAGACGCGGTTTGCCCTACTCGAGCGACGGTCGCCGGCGATCACGTCGAAAGGCGCCGAATTCGTGCACGAATCGATGCTTCTTGGTCTCGCAGGAGGGCCGCCACTCACTCCTGCAAAAACGGCGAAGATCCGAGTTGCGCTTCCCACTTTTTCGTCGGCGTCCCGAACTACGCCCCGGCTGACGCGGTTTACCGTACTCGTGCGACGGTCGCCGGCGGGCACTTCAAAATACGCCGATTTCGTGGGCGCATTCACGCTGTTTCGCTTCCCCGGAGTGCCAACACTCACTCTGCCGAAAGCGGCGATCATCCGAGCGGCGGTTCCCACTTTTGCGTCGGCTTCGCAAACGGCGCCCCGGCAGACGCGCTCGTGCGACGTACTCGTGCGACGGTCGCCGGCGAGCACGTCGAAAGACGCCGATATCGTGCTCGAATCGACCCCGTTTCGCTTCGCCGGAGTGCTGCCAGTCACGGCGCAGAGAACGGCGAACAAGTGTTTTTTTTTTTTTTTCCTAGAATTTGTGTTATAGAAGGCACATTTGATATCGGACGATAATTTTCAACTTTATCACGCGCACCGATTTTCGTGTAGAGGTTTGCAAGTTTATGGGAATTTCTCCACTTGGAATAATGCGATTTAGTAGTACTACGAGAACTTCATGGATGTACTCAAGGGTACGGGGCAAGTCAGTTACGTCAACACCTGCAGATTTTTTACACTTCAAACTGAAAATTGTTGGTTGTGAGTCCTCGTGTGATATTAAAGGCCGATTCGCTAACACATAGAACAAAGAAAGAAAGGAAGAAAAAACGCCCGCGCTCGCTCAAGAAACCTGGGTTCGCAACAAGTGGCAACAACAAGCAACCGAGCGAGTGCGCCAAAACCCGTGGCGGCCGAACAAACGCGAAGTCCCAACCGCGTCAGCCGGGGCGGCACGGGACAGGAAAAATCACTTCAGCCGGGGCGGCGGGGCACCGAATAAACCTCGTCACCTCGTCGCAGGATAAAAGAGGAAACAAAAAGTCTAAACAGCGTCTGCTGGAGCGAATGCGTAATAAAACAACAACAACAACAAAAAAAAAACACCCGCGCTCAAGAAGTCTGCAATCCTCACAAAAGGCGACTGTGACCGAGCAGCGTCAGCCGGGGCCGTGCGGAAACGGAAAAACCGCGACTACCGGGGCGTCGAGGCACCGAAAAATCCACTTCAGCCGCGGCGAAAAAAAAAAAACAAAAAGAAAGACGGAGGGGGGGGGGGAACCACGTCTGCCGGGGCGAAGGAAAAAAAAAAACGCGTCTGCCGGGGCGAGCCCGGGTGCGGCACCACCGGGAAAACTGTGGCAAACAGACATGGCGATCGAGTGAGTGGGCCGCCAGCCAGGCTCAGCCAAAAAGTGCAAAGTCCGAACTGCGTCAGCCGGGGCGGCAAAAACCGCGTCAGCCGGGGCGGCGCAAAAAACCGCGTCTGCCGGGGCGGCACGAAACCGCGTCAGCCGGGGCGGGGCGAAAACTGCGTCAGCCGGGGCGAAAAGAAAAAAAAAAAACGCGTCTGCCGGGGCAAGCCCGGGTGCGGCACCACCGGGAAAACTGTGGCAAACAGACATGGCGATCGAGTGAGTGGGCCGCCAGCCAGGCACAGCCGAAAAGTGCAAAGTCCGAACCGTGTCAGCCGGGGCGACGCAAAAACCGCGTCAGCCGGGGCGGCGCGAAAACCGCGTCAGCCGGGGCGGCACGAAACCGCGTCAGCCGGGGCGGCGCGAAAACTGCGTCAGCCGGGGCGGCGCGAAAACCTCGTCAGCCGGGGCGAGCGAAAAGGGGGGGGGGGGGGAACCACGTCTGCCGGGGCGAAAGAAAAAAAAACGCGTCTGCCGGGGCGAGCCCGGGTGCGGCACCACCGGGAAGACTGTGGCAAACAGACATGGCGATCGAGTGAGTGGGCCGCCAGCCAGGCTCAGCCCAAAAAGTGCCAAGTCCGAACTGCGTCAGCCGGGGCGGCAAAAACCGCGTCAGCCGGGGCGGCGCGAAAACCGCGTCTGCCGGGGCGGCGCGAAAACTGCGTCTGCCGGGGCGAGCCCGGGTGCGGCACCACCGGGAAAACTGTGGCAAACAGACATGGCGATCGAGTGAGTGGGCCGCCAGCCAGGCACAGCCGAAAAGTGCTAAGTCCGAACTGCGTCTGCCGGGGCGGCACGAAACCGCGTCAGCCGGGGCGGCGCGAAAACCGCGTCTGCCGGGGCGGCACGAAACCGCGTCAGCCGGGGCGGCGCGAAAACTGCGTCAGCCGGGGCGAGCCCGGGTGCGGCACCACCGGGAAAACTGTGGCAAACAGACATGGCGATCGAGTGAGTGGGCCGCCAGCCAGGCACAGCCGAAAAGTGCTAAGTCCGAACTGCGTCTGCCGGGGCGGCACGAAACCGCGTCAGCCGGGGCGGCGCGAAAACCGCGTCTGCCGGGGCGGCACGAAACCGCGTCAGCCGGGGCGGCGCGAAAACTGCGTCAGCCGGGGCGAGCCCGGGTGCGGCACCACCGGGAAAACTGTGGCAAACAGACATGGCGATCGAGTGAGTGGGCCGCCAGCCAGGCACAGCCGAAAAGTGCTAAGTCCGAACTGCGTCAGCCGGGGCGGCAAAAACCGCGTCAGCCGGGGCGGCGCAAAAAACCGCGTCTGCCGGGGCGGCACGAAACCGCGTCAGCCGGGGCGGCGCGAAAACTGCGTCAGCCGGGGCGAAAGAAAAAAAAAAAAACGCGTCTGCCGGGGCGAGCCCGGGTGCGGCACCACCGGGAAAACTGTGGCAAACAGACATGGCGATCGAGTGAGTGGGCCGCCAGCCAGGCACAGCCGAAAAGTGCTAAGTCCGAACTGCGTCTGCCGGGGCGGCACGAAACCGCGTCAGCCGGGGCGGCGCGAAAACCGCGTCTGCCGGGGCGGCACGAAACCGCGTCAGCCGGGGCGGCGCGAAAACTGCGTCAGCCGGGGCGAGCCCGGGTGCGGCACCACCGGGAAAACTGTGGCAAACAGACATGGCGATCGAGTGAGTGGGCCGCCAGCCAGGCACAGCCGAAAAGTGCTAAGTCCGAACTGCGTCTGCCGGGGCGGCACGAAACCGCGTCAGCCGGGGCGGCGCGAAAACCGCGTCTGCCGGGGCGGCACGAAACCGCGTCAGCCGGGGCGGCGCGAAAACTGCGTCAGCCGGGGCGAGCCCGGGTGCGGCACCACCGGGAAAACTGTGGCAAACAGACATGGCGATCGAGTGAGTGGGCCGCCAGCCAGGCACAGCCGAAAAGTGCAAAGTCCGAACCGTGTCAGCCGGGGCGACGCAAAAACCGCGTCAGCCGGGGCGGCGCGAAAACCGCGTCAGCCGGGGCGGCACGAAACCGCGTCAGCCGGGGCGGCGCGAAAACTGCGTCAGCCGGGGCGGCGCGAAAACCTCGTCAGCCGGGGCGAGCGAAAAGGGGGGGGGGGGAACCACGTCTGCCGGGGCGAAAGAAAAAAAAAACGCGTCTGCCGGGGCGAGCCCGGGTGCGGCACCACCGGGAAGACTGTGGCAAACAGACATGGCGATCGAGTGAGTGGGCCGCCAGCCAGGCTCAGCCCAAAAAGTGCCAAGTCCGAACTGCGTCAGCCGGGGCGGCAAAAACCGCGTCAGCCGGGGCGGCGCGAAAACCGCGTCTGCCGGGGCGGCGCGAAAACTGCGTCAGCCGGGGCGAGCCCGGGTGCGGCACCACCGGGAAAACTGTGGCTAACAGACATGGCGATCGAGTGAGTGGGCCACCAGCCAGGCTCAGCCAAAAAGTGCCAAGTCCGAACTGCGTCAGCCGGGGCGGCAAAAACCGCGTCAGCCGGGGCGGCGCAAAAAAACCGCGTCTGCCGGGGCGGCACGAAACCGCGTCAGCCGGGGCGGCGCGAAAACTGCGTCAGCCGGGGCGAAAGAAAAAAAAAAACGCGTCTGCCGGGGCGAGCCCGGGTGCGGCACCACCGGGAAAACTGTGGCAAACAGACATGGCGATCGAGTGAGTGGGCCGCCAGCCAGGCACAGCCGAAAAGTGCTAAGTCCGAACTGCGTCTGCCGGGGCGGCACGAAACCGCGTCAGCCGGGGCGGCGCGAAAACCGCGTCTGCCGGGGCGGCACGAAACCGCGTCAGCCGGGGCGGCGCGAAAACTGCGTCAGCCGGGGCGAGCCCGGGTGCGGCACCACCGGGAAAACTGTGGCAAACAGACATGGCGATCGAGTGAGTGGGCCGCCAGCCAGGCACAGCCGAAAAGTGCTAAGTCCGAACTGCGTCTGCCGGGGCGGCACGAAACCGCGTCAGCCGGGGCGGCGCGAAAACCGCGTCTGCCGGGGCGGCACGAAACCGCGTCAGCCGGGGCGGCGCGAAAACTGCGTCAGCCGGGGCGAGCCCGGGTGCGGCACCACCGGGAAAACTGTGGCAAACAGACATGGCGATCGAGTGAGTGGGCCGCCAGCCAGGCACAGCCGAAAAGTGCTAAGTCCGAACTGCGTCAGCCGGGGCGGCAAAAACCGCGTCAGCCGGGGCGGCGCAAAAAACCGCGTCTGCCGGGGCGGCACGAAACCGCGTCAGCCGGGGCGGCGCGAAAACTGCGTCAGCCGGGGCGAAAGAAAAAAAAAAACGCGTCTGCCGGGGCGAGCCCGGGTGCGGCACCACCGGGAAAACTGTGGCAAACAGACATGGCGATCGAGTGAGTGGGCCGCCAGCCAGGCACAGCCGAAAAGTGCTAAGTCCGAACTGCGTCTGCCGGGGCGGCACGAAACCGCGTCAGCCGGGGCGGCGCGAAAACCGCGTCTGCCGGGGCGGCACGAAACCGCGTCAGCCGGGGCGGCGCGAAAACTGCGTCAGCCGGGGCGAGCCCGGGTGCGGCACCACCGGGAAAACTGTGGCAAACAGACATGGCGATTGAGTGAGTGGGCCGCCAGCCAGGCA
>NW_027464841.1:87500-102500 GCF_043290135.1 Rhipicephalus microplus
GTTGCGCGTCCGTGGCTCTCGCAGCTCTTGCGCGCCCGGTCGCAGAGAGGAGTACGCAACCTCGACCGCACTTTCCCTGCAGGCTTCCTTCCGACTCGAAGTCCTGCGGCGGTCTCAACGAGGTGCCACATCCTCAATGCAGTCGGTCGCCCCCGTTTCGGTTGGGCTCTGGCACGACGGTCGCCACCGTCTCGCCCTTGAGTGGCCGCTGTTGGCGCTCGCTGTGAGGTGTTCAGCGTGCTGTCCGTGTTGCCGACGCGGTCAAAACGAGTCGACGGCTCACGTTCCCTTGTGCGCCGAAGGCTCTCTTGATATGTGATCCGACCCTCAGACAGACGAAGCCAAGGGAAGACCCAAGGCCGCAATGTGCGTTCAAAAAATCAGTGCTCAGTGTGTCCTGCAATTCACACCAAGTCTCGCAGCTGGCTGCGTTCTTCATCGACCCGAGAACCGAGTGATCCACCGCTTAGAGTCGTGAAAAAGTGTTTGTTCAATTCCGTACAGTCAAAACCAAACGTTTCTGGCACTCGGCCAAACAGTGGCCAAGAAGGGCGCTTTTCAGCGCACGCTTGGACTCCAAAACTCTGCCGCGCCTTTTTCGGCTGCCGCAAATCGAGCAAACGGTGTGTTTCGGACGGCGTTTCGCTTTCGCTACTTGCGAGTGCTTTCGTGGTCCACCCCTCTATAAATACTCGGGAGGCGTCGAAGCCGGTTCTCCAAGCCGGACCCGTAGGTATCGTTGTGTGCTCGCTCTCATTGGCCCGCCTAACCAGAAAATGCCTGCGGTACACCCATTTGGATAAGAGTGCACGCAGATGCGGGCCTCGACGGCTACACATTTCCTCGGGCGGCCGCCTCCCGGCCTCCGTGGAGCGCGGGATGCACGGTCCCATCGACAAGCCTCTCCCGTTTTTACCGTGGCGTCGCGGTTCACCACGGCAGGCGGGTCGGTCTCCTCCGCATAAAAAGGGGGACCCCCGCTTTTTGTTCCACGAAATCGCACAAGCTTTTTTCGCATCCACGGTTTGCCACCGCACACCAAAATGCCGATCCGGCTGCCTACTTTAGCCAACAGGTGGAGCCAGGCGCGCCGTACTTGCGCGGCACTTCCCACGTCCACCGAAGTCGGTGCCAAGGACCACTTTCGGCGCCGGAGCCGCGTACGAGCCTACTCGAGGCGGAAGAACGAAGCCAGCAAGGGCCTGGCCGCAAGTGCGTTCAATTGTCGGGACGTCCAAGTCCCTCGTTCTTCCGTGCTTCCTCTTTCGGCAAGTCGTTGCGGCACCTTCCCAAAGCGCGCAGACCCGCTAATCGCGACGAGCGCGACGTGGCCGTGCCGCCTTTCCCTCGGCAGCAAGCAAAACGCCTGGCAACGTCGACGCTCCCCTAACCGCGATCTCGCACCGTGTTTCGTGTGGCGAATTCAAAAGCCGGCCGGCGCTGCTGCAACCATTACGGTCGGTACGCATACGCCGCGGAGGGCGGGACGGTCATCGGAGCGTGCGGTTCCTCCATCGAGTACTGCGCACCTCGGCCGTCGCATCGCCGTGCCATGACCGGCCGCGCGTCAACGCGAACCGGTGCCAGCGAGATCCCTCGCCTGCAAGAACCGACCGGCAGCCTCCGTCACCCGAGGACGCGGAGGCGCTTGCCGCGGACGGCGGGACGGTATGCACTGGTGCACAGCGGACCCGTCACATCGCCAGTTCCTTGACCGACCGCCGACGCTTGTGCCGTTCCTCTCGTACTTGGCAGTCGCCGCGCGATTGTCGGGTCTCGTTCTTGCACGCTCGAACGGTCGGGAGGGCACTCGGCTGGCGTTTCGGGAACGCGCAGCCTCGCCTTCTACCGACGTAACCACGACTCGCCGTTCGCGCTCCGCCGCTCCTGTTTACAGTACTAGGCGGTCCCGCAGCGGTCGGGTCGCGCATTTCGAGCGCTTCGAGCCACGGTGCAGTGGCGGGTCGAAAGCCGACCTATGAGTGCGTTGCGCCGTTTGTACCCGCGTCCGCCACCTGGCCGACCGTCCAAGGTCGCGGTGTTGGCGTCCGCTGGGCGCAACAATTTGTCACGGGGTGCCGCTCCACATTCAGGCAGCCCCGTGGGGAAAAGCCGACCCCGCGTCCAAACGGGGTCAGCGGCAGAAAGTGTCGGGCGCAGACGCAGCTGAGGCGCTCACCCTTCACAATCCGTTAATGATCCTTCCGCAGGTTCACCTACGGAAACCTTGTTACGACTTTTACTTCCTCTAAATGATCAAGTTTGGTCATCTTTCCAACAGACCGGCGCAACCGAAAGGCCGCGCCGGACATCGGTCCGAAGACCTCACTAAATCATTCAATCGGTAGTAGCGACGGGCGGTGTGTACAAAGGGCAGGGACGTAATCAACGCGAGCTTATGACTCGCGCTTACTGGGAATTCCTCGTTCAAGGGGAACAATTGCAAGCCCCTATCCCAATCACGAAAGAAGTTCCACGGGTTACCCAGTCTTTTCAGACAGGGATAAAGACACGCTGCTTCCTTCAGTGTAGCGCGCGTGCGGCCCCGGACATCTAAGGGCATCACAGACCTGTTATTGCTCTGTTTCGTGCGGCTAGGAGCCGCTTGTCCCTCTAAGAAGGTTGTAAGGTGCTGGGAACCCCGCACCTATTTAATAGGCTAGAGTCTCGTTCGTTATCGGAATTAACCAGACAAATCGCTCCACCAACTAAGAACGGCCATGCACCACCATCCACCGAATCAAGAAAGAGCTCTCAATCTGTCAATCCTCCCAGTGTCCGGGCCGGGTAAGTTTTCCCGTGTTGAGTCAAATTAAGCCGCAGGCTCCACTCCTGGTGGTGCCCTTCCGTCAATTCCTTTAAGTTTCAGCTTTGCAACCATACTTCCCCCGGAACCCAAATACTTTGGTTTCCCGGAAGCTGCCCGCCGAGTCATTTGAGTAACTCAGGCGGATCGCTGGTTGGCATCGTTTATGGTCAGAACTAGGGCGGTATCTGATCGCCTTCGAACCTCTGACTTTCGTTCTTGATCAATGAAAACATTCTTGGCAAATGCTTTCGCAGTACTTCGTCTTGCGACGGTCCAAGAATTTCACCTCTAGCGCCGCAATACGAATGCCCCCGTCCGTCCCTCTTAATCATTACCTCGTATTCCAAAAACCAACAGAACAGAAACGAGGTCTTGTTCTATTATTCCATGCAAGTTTATTCAGGCGACTCGCCTGCGTTGAGCACTCTAATTTTTTCAAAGTAAAAGCACCGGCCATCTCGAGGCACACAATGAAGTGCACCAAGAAAGAACCGGCATGATGTTCAGTCCGAGCCGTCGCATCGGGTAGATGCACTACTCGTCTGGAACTGAGATCCAACTACGAGCTTTTTAACCGCAGCAGCTTTAGTATACGCTATTGGAGCTGGAATTACCGCGGCTGCTGGCACCAGACTTGCCCTCCAATTGATCCTCGTTAAAGGATTTAGAGTGTACTCATTTCAATTACGGGGCCTCAAAAGAGTCCCGTATTGTTATTTTTCGTCACTACCTCCCCGTGCCGGGAGTGGGTAATTTGCGCGCCTGCTGCCTTCCTTGGATGTGGTAGCCGTTTCTCAGGCTCCCTCTCCGGAATCGAACCCTGATTCTCCGTTACCCGTAACAACCATGGTAAGCAAGTAACCTACCATCGAAAGTTGATAAGGCAGACACTTGAAAGAAACGTCGCCGGCTCGTGGCCATGCGATCAGCACAAAGTTATCCAGAGTCACCACACAATACGGGCCGAAACCCGATCGATCTTGGTCTAATAAAAGCACCCGTTACCCAAAGGGCTCCAGGCTCACTGCATGTATTAGCTCTAGAATTGCCACAGTTATCCAAGTAGGAAGAAACGATCTAAGGAACCATAACTGATTTAATGAGCCATTCGCGGTTTCGCCTTATTTCGGCATGTACTTAGACATGCATGGCTTAATCTTTGAGACAAGCATATGATTACTGGCAGGATCAACCAGGTAATCGTTCGACTGCGCGTCCGTCCTCGCCTTCGGCGGGCCGGACGCAGTCTGTGTGCGGCGGAGGCCACCTTCAGGCGCCCCAACACGCTTATTTTGCACTCCGAGATGACGGCGTTCGAGCTCGCTACGGCACAACCTTCCCGAAAGACGAGTGGGAGCCGTGCGGCAAGAAGCACGTTCATGCTCGCTCTTTTTCGTTGCATCGACTCGGTCGCGCCGTGCGGGTTGCCCAAGCCCGCTGCACTGTCGGTGGACCGGCCGGAACTAGCAACGGAGCCGAGACTGCAAAGCCGCCAGACGACGGGTCACGCCCGCGTCTTCGGCGCTTTCGCATCTGAATCGCCCGAGGACGACACGGAACACACCTCGATATCGTGGTAAAACGGCACCGTCCGACAACCAGCCCCTAACGCATCAAGCGGATGAGGCTGCAGACGACTGCCGTGGATTCCCCTGGAGCAGACCCGAGGACACGCTTGACGAGGCCGAAGCCCGCCGCATATCAGACACCCGGTCGCTTTCGCGTACGCCGCTCACGAGAACCCCCACATAATAGCAGCGATAAGTACCCAGACCTCCTTGGGCACTAATACGAGCGTACTCGAGAAAATTTCACCGCGGGTGTGCCCCGAAACGTGTGGCACGTTGAGCGTGCCACAAGTCTACGTCGCTCTCAAACCCGCCGAGGTCGTAGAATTTGCGACCCTACTCACGAAATTCCCACCGAGGATACGGCCGCAAACGTACCGCACCTTGGGTAGGCCACGAGTTTGTGCAACACTACGCTGACGGCACAGCACCGAGGTCGTGCGCGCACGCACGGGAAAATTCCGCCGCGGTTTCTGCCGAAAACGTGAGGCACCACGACTCTCCGCAAGTTCGCGTCGACTGCGAAAGACCGAAGTCGTGAACGACGTGTCCGCTACTCGCCGCCGACACGCTGGACACCAAACGTACAACGACTCGACGGCGTCGTAGAGGCCCACGACGCGGTTTTCCTTAACGACGTCTCGGCGTGGCACCGACAGGTTAGAACGGCCGACCAACGTTCCCTGTCCGCCGTTCGGCTCAGTCGAAGGGCTCGGCGACTTCGGCAACGCTGCGAAGCCGCACGGTGACGCACGCCATGTCCCCATTTTTTTTTTTTTTTCTTTCTGCGTCTGCCGGGGTGCCCCTATAATAGCAGCGATAAGCACCCAGACCGCCGTGGGTCGCTCGCCCCGGCTGACGTGGTTTTTCGTACTCCTGCGGCGGTCGCCGTCAAGCACGTCCAAATACGCTACTTTCGTGGGCGCATTCACGCTCTTTCGCTTCGCCGGAGTGCCAGCACTCACTCTGCCAAAAACGGCGAACATCCGAGCGGCGGTTCCCACTTTTGCGTCGGCGTCGCAAACCCCGCCCCGGCAGACGAGGTTTGCCGTACTCGTGCGACGGTGGCCGGCGGGCACGTCGAAAGACGCCGATATCGTGCGCGAATTGGCGCACCTTGGCTTCACCGGAGTGCCGCCACTGACTCCTCCAAAAACGGCGAAGATCCGAGCGGCGCTTCCCACTTTCGCATCGGCGTCCCGAACTCCGCCCCGGCTGACGCGGTTTACCGTACTCGTGCGACGGTCGCCGGCGAGCACGTGGAAAGACGCCGATATCGTGCCCGAATCGGCTCCGTTCGGCTTCGCCGGAGTGCCAGCACTGGCTCGGCGAAAGACGACGAACATCCGAGCGACGGTTCTCACTATTGCGTACGCGTCGCAAACCCCGCCCCGGCAGACGCACTTTGCCGTACTCGTGCGACGGTCGCCGGCGAGCACGTAGAAAGACGCCGATATCGTGCCGGAATCGGCCCCGTTTGGCTTCGCCGGAGTGCCAGCACTCACTCGGCCACAAACGGCGAACATCCGAGCGGCGGTTCCCACTTAGCCGTCGGCGTCCCGAACTCCGCCCCGGCAGACGCGGTTGCCGAGCTCGTGCGACTAGCGACCGCGAAGCCGTCTCGCGACGCCGCTTTCGTGCGCGGCTCCCACTGCGACCTGGGTCACCCGAGGTCGACGAGCAAGAAAGAATGTCGAAAAAAATTTTTTTTTTTTTTGCGTCTGCCGGGGTGCCCCTATAATAGCAGCGATAAGCACCCAGACCGCCATGGGTCGCTCGCCCCGGCTGACGTGGTTTTTCGTTTTCCTGCGGTGGTCGTCGTCAAGCACGTCCAAACACGCCACTTTCGTGGGCGCATTCGCGCTCTTTCGCTTCGCCGGAGTGCCAGCACTCACTCTGCCAAAAACGGCGAACATCCTAGTGGCGGTTCCCACTTTTGCGTCGGCGTCGCCAACCCCGCCCCGGCATACGCGGTTTGCCGTACTCGTGCGGCGGTGGCCGGCGGGCACGTCGAAAGACACCGATATCGTGCGCGAGTCGATGCTTCTTGGTCTCGCAGGAGGGCCGCCACTCACTCCTGCAAAAACGGCGAAGATCCGAGCGGCGCTTCCCACTTTTTCGTCGGCATCGCAAACCTCGCCCCGGCAGACGCGCTTTGCCGTACTCGTGCGACGGTCGCCGGCGAGCACGTCGAAATACGCCGATATCGTGCCCGAATCGGCCCCGTTTCGCTTCGCCGGAGTGCCAGCACTCACTCGGCCAAAAACGGCGAACATCCGAGCAGCGGTACCCACTTAGCCGTCGGCATCCCGAACTCCGCGCCGGCTGACGCGGTTGCCGAGCTCGTGCGACTAGCGACCGCGAACGCGTCTCGCGACGCCGCTTTCGTGCGCGGCTCCCATTGCGACCTGGGTTACCCGAGCTCGACCAGCAAAAAAGAAGGTCGAAAAAAAATTTTTTTTTTCTGCGTCTGCCGGGGTGCCCCTATAATAGCAGCGATAAGCACCCAGACCGCCGTGGGTCGCTCGCCCCGGCTGACGTGGTTTTTCGTACTCCTGCAGCGGTCGCCGTCAAGCACGTCCAAATACGCCACTTTCGTGGGCGCTTTCGCGCTCTTTCGCGTCGCCGGTGTGCCAGCACTCACTCTGCCAAAAACGGCGAACATCCTAGTGGCGGTTCCCACTTTTGCGTCGGCGTCGCCAACCCCGCCCCGGCATACGCGGTTTGCCGTACTCGTGCGGCGGTGGCCGGCGGGCACGTCGAAAGACACCGATATCGTGCGCGAGTCGATGCTTCTTGGTCTCGCAGGAGGGCCGCCACTCACTCCTGCAAAAACGGCGAAGATCCGAGCGGCGCTTCCCACTTTTTCGTCGGCATCGCAAACCTCGCCCCGGCAGACGCGCTTTGCCGTACTCGTGCGACGGTCGCCGGCGAGCACGTCGAAATACGCCGATATCGTGCCCGAATCGGCCCCGTTTCGCTTCGCCGGAGTGCCAGCACTCACTCGGCCAAAAACGGCGAACATCCGAGCAGCGGTACCCACTTAGCCGTCGGCATCCCGAACTCCGCGCCGGCTGACGCGGTTGCCGAGCTCGTGCGACTAGCGACCGCGAACGCGTCTCGCGACGCCGCTTTCGTGCGCGGCTCCCATTGCGACCTGGGTTACCCGAGCTCGACCAGCAAAAAAGAAGGTCGAAAAAAAATTTTTTTTTTCTGCGTCTGCCGGGGTGCCCCTATAATAGCAGCGATAAGCACCCAGACCGCCGTGGGTCGCTCGCCCCGGCTGACGTGGTTTTTCGTACTCCTGCAGCGGTCGCCGTCAAGCACGTCCAAATACGCCACTTTCGTGGGCGCTTTCGCGCTCTTTCGCGTCGCCGGTGTGCCAGCACTCACTCTGCCAAAAACGGCCAACATCCGAGCGGCGGTTCCCACTTTTGCGTCGGCGTCGTAAACCCCGCCCCGGCAGACGCGGTTTGCCCTACTCGTTCGACGGTCGCCGGCGAGCGCGTCGAAAGACGCCGATATCGTGCGCTAATTGGCGCTCCTTGGCTTCTCCGGAGTGCCGCCACTCACTCCTCCAAAAACGGCGAAGATCCGAGCGGCGTTCTCCACTTTCGCATCGGCGTCCCGAACTCCGCCCGGGCTGACGCGGTTTACCGTACTCGTGCGACGGTCGCCGCCGGGCACGTCGAAAGACGCCGATATCGTGCCGTAATCGGCCCCGTTTGGCTTCGCCCGAGTGCCAGCACTCACTCGGCCAAAAACGGCGAACATCCGAGCAGCGTTTCCCACTTTCGCATCGGCGTCCCGAAGCCCGCCCCGGCAGACGCGGTTTGCCCTACTCGAGCGACGGTCGCCGGCGATCACGTCGAAAGGCGCCGAATTCGTGCACGAATCGATGCTTCTTGGTCTCGCAGGAGGGCCGCCACTCACTCCTGCAAAAACGGCGATCATCCGAGCGGCGGTTCCCACTTTTGCGTCGGCTTCGCAAACGGCGCCCCGGCAGACGCGGTTTACCGTACTCGTGCGACGGTCGCCGGCGAGCACGTCGAAAGACGCCGATATCGTGCTCGAATCGACCCCGTTTCGCTTCGCCGGAGTGCTGCCAGTCACGGCGCAGAAAACGGCGAACAAGTGTTTTTTTTTTTTTCCTAGAATTTGTGTTATAGAAGGCACATTTGATATCGGACGATAATTTTCAACTTTATCACGCGCACCGATTTTCGTGTAGAGGTTTGCAAGTTTATGGGAATTTCTCCACTTGGAATAATGCGATTTAGTAGTACTACGAGAACTTCATGGATGTACTCAAGGGTACGGGGCAAGTCAGTTACGTCAACACCTGCAGATTTTTTACACTTCAAACTGAAAATTGTTGGTTGTGAGTCCTCGTGTGATATTAAAGGCCGATTCGCTAACACATAGAACAAAGAAAGAAAGGAAGAAAAAACGCCCGCGCTCGCTCAAGAAACCTGGGTTCGCAACAAGTGGCAACAACAAGCAACCGAGCGAGTGCGCCAAAACCCGTGGCGGCCGAACAAACGCGAAGTCCCAACCGCGTCAGCCGGGGCGGCACGGGACAGGAAAAATCACTTCAGCCGGGGCGGCGGGGCACCGAATAAACCTCGTCACCTCGTCGCAGGATAAAAGAGGAAACAAAAAGTCTAAACAGCGTCTGCTGGAGCGAATGCGTAATAAAACAACAACAACAACAAAAAAAAAACACCCGCGCTCAAGAAGTCTGCAATCCTCACAAAAGGCGACTGTGACCGAGCAGCGTCAGCCGGGGCCGTGCGGAAACGGAAAAACCGCGACTACCGGGGCGTCGAGGCACCGAAAAATCCACTTCAGCCGCGGCGAAAAAAAAAACAAAAAGAAAGACGGAGGGGGGGGGGGGAACCACGTCTGCCGGGGCGAAGGAAAAAAAAAAACGCGTCTGCCGGGGCGAGCCCGGGTGCGGCACCACCGGGAAAACTGTGGCAAACAGACATGGCGATCGAGTGAGTGGGCCGCCAGCCAGGCTCAGCCAAAAAGTGCAAAGTCCGAACTGCGTCAGCCGGGGCGGCAAAAACCGCGTCAGCCGGGGCGGCGCAAAAAACCGCGTCTGCCGGGGCGGCACGAAACCGCGTCAGCCGGGGCGGGGCGAAAACTGCGTCAGCCGGGGCGAAAAGAAAAAAAAAAAACGCGTCTGCCGGGGCAAGCCCGGGTGCGGCACCACCGGGAAAACTGTGGCAAACAGACATGGCGATCGAGTGAGTGGGCCGCCAGCCAGGCACAGCCGAAAAGTGCAAAGTCCGAACCGTGTCAGCCGGGGCGACGCAAAAACCGCGTCAGCCGGGGCGGCGCGAAAACCGCGTCAGCCGGGGCGGCACGAAACCGCGTCAGCCGGGGCGGCGCGAAAACTGCGTCAGCCGGGGCGGCGCGAAAACCTCGTCAGCCGGGGCGAGCGAAAAGGGGGGGGGGGGGAACCACGTCTGCCGGGGCGAAAGAAAAAAAAAACGCGTCTGCCGGGGCGAGCCCGGGTGCGGCACCACCGGGAAGACTGTGGCAAACAGACATGGCGATCGAGTGAGTGGGCCGCCAGCCAGGCTCAGCCCAAAAAGTGCCAAGTCCGAACTGCGTCAGCCGGGGCGGCAAAAACCGCGTCAGCCGGGGCGGCGCGAAAACCGCGTCTGCCGGGGCGGCGCGAAAACTGCGTCAGCCGGGGCGAGCCCGGGTGCGGCACCACCGGGAAAACTGTGGCTAACAGACATGGCGATCGAGTGAGTGGGCCACCAGCCAGGCTCAGCCAAAAAGTGCCAAGTCCGAACTGCGTCAGCCGGGGTGGCAAAAACCGCGTCAGCCGGGGCGGCGCAAAAAAACCGCGTCTGCCGGGGCGGCACGAAACCGCGTCAGCCGGGGCGGCGCGAAAACTGCGTCAGCCGGGGCGAAAGAAAAAAAAAAACGCGTCTGCCGGGGCGAGCCCGGGTGCGGCACCACCGGGAAAACTGTGGCAAACAGACATGGCGATCGAGTGAGTGGGCCGCCAGCCAGGCACAGCCGAAAAGTGCTAAGTCCGAACTGCGTCTGCCGGGGCGGCACGAAACCGCGTCAGCCGGGGCGGCGCGAAAACCGCGTCTGCCGGGGCGGCACGAAACCGCGTCAGCCGGGGCGGCGCGAAAACTGCGTCAGCCGGGGCGAGCCCGGGTGCGGCACCACCGGGAAAACTGTGGCAAACAGACATGGCGATCGAGTGAGTGGGCCGCCAGCCAGGCACAGCCGAAAAGTGCTAAGTCCGAACTGCGTCTGCCGGGGCGGCACGAAACCGCGTCAGCCGGGGCGGCGCGAAAACCGCGTCTGCCGGGGCGGCACGAAACCGCGTCAGCCGGGGCGGCGCGAAAACTGCGTCAGCCGGGGCGAGCCCGGGTGCGGCACCACCGGGAAAACTGTGGCAAACAGACATGGCGATCGAGTGAGTGGGCCGCCAGCCAGGCACAGCCGAAAAGTGCTAAGTCCGAACTGCGTCAGCCGGGGCGGCAAAAACCGCGTCAGCCGGGGCGGCGCAAAAAACCGCGTCTGCCGGGGCGGCGCGAAAACTGCGTCAGCCGGGGCGAAAGAAAAAAAAAAAAACGCGTCTGCCGGGGCGAGCCCGGGTGCGGCACCACCGGGAAAACTGTGGCAAACAGACATGGCGATCGAGTGAGTGGGCCGCCAGCCAGGCACAGCCGAAAAGTGCTAAGTCCGAACTGCGTCTGCCGGGGCGGCACGAAACCGCGTCAGCCGGGGCGGCGCGAAAACCGCGTCTGCCGGGGCGGCACGAAACCGCGTCAGCCGGGGCGGCGCGAAAACTGCGTCAGCCGGGGCGAGCCCGGGTGCGGCACCACCGGGAAAACTGTGGCAAACAGACATGGCGATCGAGTGAGTGGGCCGCCAGCCAGGCACAGCCGAAAAGTGCTAAGTCCGAACTGCGTCTGCCGGGGCGGCACGAAACCGCGTCAGCCGGGGCGGCGCGAAAACCGCGTCTGCCGGGGCGGCGCGAAAACTGCGTCAGCCGGGGCGAGCCCGGGTGCGGCACCACCGGGAAAACTGTGGCAAACAGACATGGCGATCGAGTGAGTGGGCCGCCAGCCAGGCACAGCCGAAAAGTGCAAAGTCCGAACCGTGTCAGCCGGGGCGACGCAAAAACCGCGTCAGCCGGGGCGGCGCGAAAACCGCGTCAGCCGGGGCGGCACGAAACCGCGTCAGCCGGGGCGGCGCGAAAACTGCGTCAGCCGGGGCGGCGCGAAAACCTCGTCAGCCGGGGCGAGCGAAAAGGGGGGGGGGGGGAACCACGTCTGCCGGGGCGAAAGAAAAAAAAAACGCGTCTGCCGGGGCGAGCCCGGGTGCGGCACCACCGGGAAGACTGTGGCAAACAGACATGGCGATCGAGTGAGTGGGCCGCCAGCCAGGCTCAGCCCAAAAAGTGCCAAGTCCGAACTGCGTCAGCCGGGGCGGCAAAAACCGCGTCAGCCGGGGCGGCGCGAAAACCGCGTCTGCCGGGGCGGCGCGAAAACTGCGTCAGCCGGGGCGAGCCCGGGTGCGGCACCACCGGGAAAACTGTGGCTAACAGACATGGCGATCGAGTGAGTGGGCCACCAGCCAGGCTCAGCCAAAAAGTGCCAAGTCCGAACTGCGTCAGCCGGGGCGGCAAAAACCGCGTCAGCCGGGGCGGCGCAAAAAAACCGCGTCTGCCGGGGCGGCACGAAACCGCGTCAGCCGGGGCGGCGCGAAAACTGCGTCAGCCGGGGCGAAAGAAAAAAAAAAAACGCGTCTGCCGGGGCGAGCCCGGGTGCGGCACCACCGGGAAAACTGTGGCAAACAGACATGGCGATCGAGTGAGTGGGCCGCCAGCCAGGCACAGCCGAAAAGTGCTAAGTCCGAACTGCGTCTGCCGGGGCGGCACGAAACCGCGTCAGCCGGGGCGGCGCGAAAACCGCGTCTGCCGGGGCGGCACGAAACCGCGTCAGCCGGGGCGGCGCGAAAACTGCGTCAGCCGGGGCGAGCCCGGGTGCGGCACCACCGGGAAAACTGTGGCAAACAGACATGGCGATCGAGTGAGTGGGCCGCCAGCCAGGCACAGCCGAAAAGTGCTAAGTCCGAACTGCGTCTGCCGGGGCGGCACGAAACCGCGTCAGCCGGGGCGGCGCGAAAACCGCGTCTGCCGGGGCGGCACGAAACCGCGTCAGCCGGGGCGGCGCGAAAACTGCGTCAGCCGGGGCGAGCCCGGGTGCGGCACCACCGGGAAAACTGTGGCAAACAGACATGGCGATCGAGTGAGTGGGCCGCCAGCCAGGCACAGCCGAAAAGTGCTAAGTCCGAACTGCGTCAGCCGGGGCGGCAAAAACCGCGTCAGCCGGGGCGGCGCAAAAAACCGCGTCTGCCGGGGCGGCACGAAACCGCGTCAGCCGGGGCGGCGCGAAAACTGCGTCAGCCGGGGCGAAAGAAAAAAAAAAAAACGCGTCTGCCGGGGCGAGCCCGGGTGCGGCACCACCGGGAAAACTGTGGCAAACAGACATGGCGATCGAGTGAGTGGGCCGCCAGCCAGGCACAGCCGAAAAGTGCTAAGTCCGAACTGCGTCTGCCGGGGCGGCACGAAACCGCGTCAGCCGGGGCGGCGCGAAAACCGCGTCTGCCGGGGCGGCACGAAACCGCGTCAGCCGGGGCGGCGCGAAAACTGCGTCAGCCGGGGCGAGCCCGGGTGCGGCACCACCGGGAAAACTGTGGCAAACAGACATGGCGATCGAGTGAGTGGGCCGCCAGCCAGGCACAGCCGAAAAGTGCTAAGTCCGAACTGCGTCTGCCGGGGCGGCACGAAACCGCGTCAGCCGGGGCGGCGCGAAAACCGCGTCTGCCGGGGCGGCACGAAACCGCGTCAGCCGGGGCGGCGCGAAAACTGCGTCAGCCGGGGCGAGCCCGGGTGCGGCACCACCGGGAAAACTGTGGCAAACAGACATGGCGATCGAGTGAGTGGGCCGCCAGCCAGGCACAGCCGAAAAGTGCAAAGTCCGAACCGTGTCAGCCGGGGCGACGCAAAAACCGCGTCAGCCGGGGCGGCGCGAAAACCGCGTCAGCCGGGGCGGCACGAAACCGCGTCAGCCGGGGCGGCGCGAAAACTGCGTCAGCCGGGGCGGCGCGAAAACCTCGTCAGCCGGGGCGAGCGAAAAGGGGGGGGGGGGAACCACGTCTGCCGGGGCGAAAGAAAAAAAAAACGCGTCTGCCGGGGCGAGCCCGGGTGCGGCACCACCGGGAAGACTGTGGCAAACAGACATGGCGATCGAGTGAGTGGGCCGCCAGCCAGGCTCAGCCCAAAAAGTGCCAAGTCCGAACTGCGTCAGCCGGGGCGGCAAAAACCGCGTCAGCCGGGGCGGCGCGAAAACCGCGTCTGCCGGGGCGGCGCGAAAACTGCGTCAGCCGGGGCGAGCCCGGGTGCGGCACCACCGGGAAAACTGTGGCTAACAGACATGGCGATCGAGTGAGTGGGCCACCAGCCAGGCTCAGCCAAAAAGTGCCAAGTCCGAACTGCGTCAGCCGGGGCGGCAAAAACCGCGTCAGCCGGGGCGGCGCAAAAAAACCGCGTCTGCCGGGGCGGCACGAAACCGCGTCAGCCGGGGCGGCGCGAAAACTGCGTCAGCCGGGGCGAAAGAAAAAAAAAAACGCGTCTGCCGGGGCGAGCCCGGGTGCGGCACCACCGGGAAAACTGTGGCAAACAGACATGGCGATCGAGTGAGTGGGCCGCCAGCCAGGCACAGCCGAAAAGTGCTAAGTCCGAACTGCGTCTGCCGGGGCGGCACGAAACCGCGTCAGCCGGGGCGGCGCGAAAACCGCGTCTGCCGGGGCGGCACGAAACCGCGTCAGCCGGGGCGGCGCGAAAACTGCGTCAGCCGGGGCGAGCCCGGGTGCGGCACCACCGGGAAAACTGTGGCAAACAGACATGGCGATCGAGTGAGTGGGCCGCCAGCCAGGCACAGCCGAAAAGTGCTAAGTCCGAACTGCGTCTGCCGGGGCGGCACGAAACCGCGTCAGCCGGGGCGGCGCGAAAACCGCGTCTGCCGGGGCGGCACGAAACCGCGTCAGCCGGGGCGGCGCGAAAACTGCGTCAGCCGGGGCGAGCCCGGGTGCGGCACCACCGGGAAAACTGTGGCAAACAGACATGGCGATCGAGTGAGTGGGCCGCCAGCCAGGCACAGCCGAAAAGTGCTAAGTCCGAACTGCGTCAGCCGGGGCGGCAAAAACCGCGTCAGCCGGGGCGGCGCAAAAAACCGCGTCTGCCGGGGCGGCACGAAACCGCGTCAGCCGGGGCGGCGCGAAAACTGCGTCAGCCGGGGCGAAAGAAAAAAAAAAACGCGTCTGCCGGGGCGAGCCCGGGTGCGGCACCACCGGGAAAACTGTGGCAAACAGACATGGCGATCGAGTGAGTGGGCCGCCAGCCAGGCACAGCCGAAAAGTGCTAAGTCCGAACTGCGTCTGCCGGGGCGGCACGAAACCGCGTCAGCCGGGGCGGCGCGAAAACCGCGTCTGCCGGGGCGGCACGAAACCGCGTCAGCCGGGGCGGCGCGAAAACTGCGTCAGCCGGGGCGAGCCCGGGTGCGGCACCACCGGGAAAAC
>NW_027464841.1:110000-127500 GCF_043290135.1 Rhipicephalus microplus
CTTAAATTCAGCGGGTTGTCTCGCCTGATCTGAGGTCGACAGCGGATACATTCGCTTCCATCAACTTCCTGCACGACCGCGTGCGCTCGCCCTACCAAGTGCGCCCGCAACCCTGTACAGGGCCACTTCTTCACAAGGCTGGCAATCGGCTTCCCCGCTGCACGCGTGCGGCGCACAACCGGTGTGACGTGGAAGTGACGGGACACGTTCGTAAACCCATCGCGAACCGAGTACGACGCCCTACCAAGTGCGCCCGCAACCCTGTACAGGGTCACATCTTCACAAGGCTGGCAAGCGGCATTCCGCTGCGCGCGTGCGTCGTCCGAGCAGTTGCGTGATAAACGACCGTGTCGAAAGCCCAAACACCGCCGAGGCCAGTCGCCGCCGCCGCAAGGGCAGCCACGCAGCCTGGCGAGAGGCATCGTCTCGTGTAGCGTCGCCCCCGCCCCAACTGGAGTGGCCCAGTTTTTTGAACGGGACGGGAACTGCGAAGCACTTAGACCGACGGCGGACTACGACGAGAACGCCTTAAGCTTCGCCAACGTTTCGCCAACTCGTGCGGGAGACTTTTTCCGCTTCGCGGCAAGTCGTCGCGCCGTGCTCTCCGCATCAACCGCGTACGCAGCGAACCGCAAACGTCGGGCGCAGCCTCCTCACCTCCCTGCGCTTTGCGCGCGAACGTTCCCTGTTCGCGCGGCAAAGCCTGGAGGAGGCACGGCCCCGCAGCGTGTTCGAGCGCCCGGTCTACGGGACACCCTGCTTACTTCGAGGGCAACAAGCGCAACGCAAGGCTGCGATCTCGCGCACTTTGCGCACGGCTGGAGAAGCTTTGCTGGCCGGCTTTCGCTCCTCGTGTTTACCGTGCGTTAAAGTTGCGCGTCCGTGGCTCTCGCAGCTCTTGCGCGCCCGGTCGCAGAGAGGAGTACGCAACCTCGACCGCACTTTCCCTGCAGGCTTCCTTCCGACTCGAAGTCCTGCGGCGGTCTCAACGAGGTGCCACATCCTCAATGCAGTCGGTCGCCCCCGTTTCGGTTGGGCTCTGGCACGACGGTCGCCACCGTCTCGCCCTTGAGTGGCCGCTGTTGGCGCTCGCTGTGAGGTGTTCAGCGTGCTGTCCGTGTTGCCGACGCGGTCAAAACGAGTCGACGGCTCACGTTCCCTTGTGCGCCGAAGGCTCTCTTGATATGTGATCCGACCCTCAGACAGACGAAGCCAAGGGAAGACCCAAGGCCGCAATGTGCGTTCAAAAAATCAGTGCTCAGTGTGTCCTGCAATTCACACCAAGTCTCGCAGCTGGCTGCGTTCTTCATCGACCCGAGAACCGAGTGATCCACCGCTTAGAGTCGTGAAAAAGTGTTTGTTCAATTCCGTACAGTCAAAACCAAACGTTTCTGGCACTCGGCCAAACAGTGGCCAAGAAGGGCGCTTTTCAGCGCACGCTTGGACTCCAAAACTCTGCCGCGCCTTTTTCGGCTGCCGCAAATCGAGCAAACGGTGTGTTTCGGACGGCGTTTCGCTTTCGCTACTTGCGAGTGCTTTCGTGGTCCACCCCTCTATAAATACTCGGGAGGCGTCGAAGCCGGTTCTCCAAGCCGGACCCGTAGGTATCGTTGTGTGCTCGCTCTCATTGGCCCGCCTAACCAGAAAATGCCTGCGGTACACCCATTTGGATAAGAGTGCACGCAGATGCGGGCCTCGACGGCTACACATTTCCTCGGGCGGCCGCCTCCCGGCCTCCGTGGAGCGCGGGATGCACGGTCCCATCGACAAGCCTCTCCCGTTTTTACCGTGGCGTCGCGGTTCACCACGGCAGGCGGGTCGGTCTCCTCCGCATAAAAAGGGGGACCCCCGCTTTTTGTTCCACGAAATCGCACAAGCTTTTTTCGCATCCACGGTTTGCCACCGCACACCAAAATGCCGATCCGGCTGCCTACTTTAGCCAACAGGTGGAGCCAGGCGCGCCGTACTTGCGCGGCACTTCCCACGTCCACCGAAGTCGGTGCCAAGGACCACTTTCGGCGCCGGAGCCGCGTACGAGCCTACTCGAGGCGGAAGAACGAAGCCAGCAAGGGCCTGGCCGCAAGTGCGTTCAATTGTCGGGACGTCCAAGTCCCTCGTTCTTCCGTGCTTCCTCTTTCGGCAAGTCGTTGCGGCACCTTCCCAAAGCGCGCAGACCCGCTAATCGCGACGAGCGCGACGTGGCCGTGCCGCCTTTCCCTCGGCAGCAAGCAAAACGCCTGGCAACGTCGACGCTCCCCTAACCGCGATCTCGCACCGTGTTTCGTGTGGCGAATTCAAAAGCCGGCCGGCGCTGCTGCAACCATTACGGTCGGTACGCATACGCCGCGGAGGGCGGGACGGTCATCGGAGCGTGCGGTTCCTCCATCGAGTACTGCGCACCTCGGCCGTCGCATCGCCGTGCCATGACCGGCCGCGCGTCAACGCGAACCGGTGCCAGCGAGATCCCTCGCCTGCAAGAACCGACCGGCAGCCTCCGTCACCCGAGGACGCGGAGGCGCTTGCCGCGGACGGCGGGACGGTATGCACTGGTGCACAGCGGACCCGTCACATCGCCAGTTCCTTGACCGACCGCCGACGCTTGTGCCGTTCCTCTCGTACTTGGCAGTCGCCGCGCGATTGTCGGGTCTCGTTCTTGCACGCTCGAACGGTCGGGAGGGCACTCGGCTGGCGTTTCGGGAACGCGCAGCCTCGCCTTCTACCGACGTAACCACGACTCGCCGTTCGCGCTCCGCCGCTCCTGTTTACAGTACTAGGCGGTCCCGCAGCGGTCGGGTCGCGCATTTCGAGCGCTTCGAGCCACGGTGCAGTGGCGGGTCGAAAGCCGACCTATGAGTGCGTTGCGCCGTTTGTACCCGCGTCCGCCACCTGGCCGACCGTCCAAGGTCGCGGTGTTGGCGTCCGCTGGGCGCAACAATTTGTCACGGGGTGCCGCTCCACATTCAGGCAGCCCCGTGGGGAAAAGCCGACCCCGCGTCCAAACGGGGTCAGCGGCAGAAAGTGTCGGGCGCAGACGCAGCTGAGGCGCTCACCCTTCACAATCCGTTAATGATCCTTCCGCAGGTTCACCTACGGAAACCTTGTTACGACTTTTACTTCCTCTAAATGATCAAGTTTGGTCATCTTTCCAACAGACCGGCGCAACCGAAAGGCCGCGCCGGACATCGGTCCGAAGACCTCACTAAATCATTCAATCGGTAGTAGCGACGGGCGGTGTGTACAAAGGGCAGGGACGTAATCAACGCGAGCTTATGACTCGCGCTTACTGGGAATTCCTCGTTCAAGGGGAACAATTGCAAGCCCCTATCCCAATCACGAAAGAAGTTCCACGGGTTACCCAGTCTTTTCAGACAGGGATAAAGACACGCTGCTTCCTTCAGTGTAGCGCGCGTGCGGCCCCGGACATCTAAGGGCATCACAGACCTGTTATTGCTCTGTTTCGTGCGGCTAGGAGCCGCTTGTCCCTCTAAGAAGGTTGTAAGGTGCTGGGAACCCCGCACCTATTTAATAGGCTAGAGTCTCGTTCGTTATCGGAATTAACCAGACAAATCGCTCCACCAACTAAGAACGGCCATGCACCACCATCCACCGAATCAAGAAAGAGCTCTCAATCTGTCAATCCTCCCAGTGTCCGGGCCGGGTAAGTTTTCCCGTGTTGAGTCAAATTAAGCCGCAGGCTCCACTCCTGGTGGTGCCCTTCCGTCAATTCCTTTAAGTTTCAGCTTTGCAACCATACTTCCCCCGGAACCCAAATACTTTGGTTTCCCGGAAGCTGCCCGCCGAGTCATTTGAGTAACTCAGGCGGATCGCTGGTTGGCATCGTTTATGGTCAGAACTAGGGCGGTATCTGATCGCCTTCGAACCTCTGACTTTCGTTCTTGATCAATGAAAACATTCTTGGCAAATGCTTTCGCAGTAGTTCGTCTTGCGACGGTCCAAGAATTTCACCTCTAGCGCCGCAATACGAATGCCCCCGTCCGTCCCTCTTAATCATTACCTCGTATTCCAAAAACCAACAGAACAGAAACGAGGTCTTGTTCTATTATTCCATGCAAGTTTATTCAGGCGACTCGCCTGCGTTGAGCACTCTAATTTTTTCAAAGTAAAAGCACCGGCCATCTCGAGGCACACAATGAAGTGCACCAAGAAAGAACCGGCATGATGTTCAGTCCGAGCCGTCGCATCGGGTAGATGCACTACTCGTCTGGAACTGAGATCCAACTACGAGCTTTTTAACCGCAGCAGCTTTAGTATACGCTATTGGAGCTGGAATTACCGCGGCTGCTGGCACCAGACTTGCCCTCCAATTGATCCTCGTTAAAGGATTTAGAGTGTACTCATTTCAATTACGGGGCCTCAAAAGAGTCCCGTATTGTTATTTTTCGTCACTACCTCCCCGTGCCGGGAGTGGGTAATTTGCGCGCCTGCTGCCTTCCTTGGATGTGGTAGCCGTTTCTCAGGCTCCCTCTCCGGAATCGAACCCTGATTCTCCGTTACCCGTAACAACCATGGTAAGCAAGTAACCTACCATCGAAAGTTGATAAGGCAGACACTTGAAAGAAACGTCGCCGGCTCGTGGCCATGCGATCAGCACAAAGTTATCCAGAGTCACCACACAATACGGGCCGAAACCCGATCGATCTTGGTCTAATAAAAGCACCCGTTACCCAAAGGGCTCCAGGCTCACTGCATGTATTAGCTCTAGAATTGCCACAGTTATCCAAGTAGGAAGAAACGATCTAAGGAACCATAACTGATTTAATGAGCCATTCGCGGTTTCGCCTTATTTCGGCATGTACTTAGACATGCATGGCTTAATCTTTGAGACAAGCATATGATTACTGGCAGGATCAACCAGGTAATCGTTCGACTGCGCGTCCGTCCTCGCCTTCGGCGGGCCGGACGCAGTCTGTGTGCGGCGGAGGCCACCTTCAGGCGCCCCAACACGCTTATTTTGCACTCCGAGATGACGGCGTTCGAGCTCGCTACGGCACAACCTTCCCGAAAGACGAGTGGGAGCCGTGCGGCAAGAAGCACGTTCATGCTCGCTCTTTTTCGTTGCATCGACTCGGTCGCGCCGTGCGGGTTGCCCAAGCCCGCTGCACTGTCGGTGGACCGGCCGGAACTAGCAACGGAGCCGAGACTGCAAAGCCGCCAGACGACGGGTCACGCCCGCGTCTTCGGCGCTTTCGCATCTGAATCGCCCGAGGACGACACGGAACACACCTCGATATCGTGGTAAAACGGCACCGTCCGACAACCAGCCCCTAACGCATCAAGCGGATGAGGCTGCAGACGACTGCCGTGGATTCCCCTGGAGCAGACCCGAGGACACGCTTGACGAGGCCGAAGCCCGCCGCATATCAGACACCCGGTCGCTTTCGCGTACGCCGCTCACGAGAACCCCCACATAATAGCAGCGATAAGTACCCAGACCTCCTTGGGCACTAATACGAGCGTACTCGAGAAAATTTCACCGCGGGTGTGCCCCGAAACGTGTGGCACGTTGAGCGTGCCACAAGTCTACGTCGCTCTCAAACCCGCCGAGGTCGTAGAATTTGCGACCCTACTCACGAAATTCCCACCGAGGATACGGCCGCAAACGTACCGCACCTTGGGTAGGCCACGAGTTTGTGCAACACTACGCTGACGGCACAGCACCGAGGTCGTGCGCGCACGCACGGGAAAATTCCGCCGCGGTTTCTGCCGAAAACGTGAGGCACCACGACTCTCCGCAAGTTCGCGTCGACTGCGAAAGACCGAAGTCGTGAACGACGTGTCCGCTACTCGCCGCCGACACGCTGGACACCAAACGTACAACGACTCGACGGCGTCGTAGAGGCCCACGACGCGGTTTTCCTTAACGACGTCTCGGCGTGGCACCGACAGGTTAGAACGGCCGACCAACGTTCCCTGTCCGCCGTTCGGCTCAGTCGAAGGGCTCGGCGACTTCGGCAACGCTGCGAAGCCGCACGGTGACGCACGCCATGTCCCCATTTTTTTTTTTTTTTCTTTCTGCGTCTGCCGGGGTGCCCCTATAATAGCAGCGATAAGCACCCAGACCGCCGTGGGTCGCTCGCCCCGGCTGACGTGGTTTTTCGTACTCCTGCGGCGGTCGCCGTCAAGCACGTCCAAATACGCTACTTTCGTGGGCGCATTCACGCTCTTTCGCTTCGCCGGAGTGCCAGCACTCACTCTGCCAAAAACGGCGAACATCCGAGCGGCGGTTCCCACTTTTGCGTCGGCGTCGCAAACCCCGCCCCGGCAGACGAGGTTTGCCGTACTCGTGCGACGGTGGCCGGCGGGCACGTCGAAAGACGCCGATATCGTGCGCGAATTGGCGCACCTTGGCTTCACCGGAGTGCCGCCACTGACTCCTCCAAAAACGGCGAAGATCCGAGCGGCGCTTCCCACTTTCGCATCGGCGTCCCGAACTCCGCCCCGGCTGACGCGGTTTACCGTACTCGTGCGACGGTCGCCGGCGAGCACGTGGAAAGACGCCGATATCGTGCCCGAATCGGCTCCGTTCGGCTTCGCCGGAGTGCCAGCACTGGCTCGGCGAAAGACGACGAACATCCGAGCGACGGTTCTCACTATTGCGTACGCGTCGCAAACCCCGCCCCGGCAGACGCACTTTGCCGTACTCGTGCGACGGTCGCCGGCGAGCACGTAGAAAGACGCCGATATCGTGCCGGAATCGGCCCCGTTTGGCTTCGCCGGAGTGCCAGCACTCACTCGGCCACAAACGGCGAACATCCGAGCGGCGGTTCCCACTTAGCCGTCGGCGTCCCGAACTCCGCCCCGGCAGACGCGGTTGCCGAGCTCGTGCGACTAGCGACCGCGAAGCCGTCTCGCGACGCCGCTTTCGTGCGCGGCTCCCACTGCGACCTGGGTCACCCGAGGTCGACGAGCAAGAAAGAATGTCGAAAAAAATTTTTTTTTTTTTTGCGTCTGCCGGGGTGCCCCTATAATAGCAGCGATAAGCACCCAGACCGCCATGGGTCGCTCGCCCCGGCTGACGTGGTTTTTCGTTTTCCTGCGGTGGTCGTCGTCAAGCACGTCCAAACACGCCACTTTCGTGGGCGCATTCGCGCTCTTTCGCTTCGCCGGAGTGCCAGCACTCACTCTGCCAAAAACGGCGAACATCCTAGTGGCGGTTCCCACTTTTGCGTCGGCGTCGCCAACCCCGCCCCGGCATACGCGGTTTGCCGTACTCGTGCGGCGGTGGCCGGCGGGCACGTCGAAAGACACCGATATCGTGCGCGAGTCGATGCTTCTTGGTCTCGCAGGAGGGCCGCCACTCACTCCTGCAAAAACGGCGAAGATCCGAGCGGCGCTTCCCACTTTTTCGTCGGCATCGCAAACCTCGCCCCGGCAGACGCGCTTTGCCGTACTCGTGCGACGGTCGCCGGCGAGCACGTCGAAATACGCCGATATCGTGCCCGAATCGGCCCCGTTTCGCTTCGCCGGAGTGCCAGCACTCACTCGGCCAAAAACGGCGAACATCCGAGCAGCGGTACCCACTTAGCCGTCGGCATCCCGAACTCCGCGCCGGCTGACGCGGTTGCCGAGCTCGTGCGACTAGCGACCGCGAACGCGTCTCGCGACGCCGCTTTCGTGCGCGGCTCCCATTGCGACCTGGGTTACCCGAGCTCGACCAGCAAAAAAGAAGGTCGAAAAAAAATTTTTTTTTTCTGCGTCTGCCGGGGTGCCCCTATAATAGCAGCGATAAGCACCCAGACCGCCGTGGGTCGCTCGCCCCGGCTGACGTGGTTTTTCGTACTCCTGCAGCGGTCGCCGTCAAGCACGTCCAAATACGCCACTTTCGTGGGCGCTTTCGCGCTCTTTCGCGTCGCCGGTGTGCCAGCACTCACTCTGCCAAAAACGGCGAACATCCTAGTGGCGGTTCCCACTTTTGCGTCGGCGTCGCCAACCCCGCCCCGGCATACGCGGTTTGCCGTACTCGTGCGGCGGTGGCCGGCGGGCACGTCGAAAGACACCGATATCGTGCGCGAGTCGATGCTTCTTGGTCTCGCAGGAGGGCCGCCACTCACTCCTGCAAAAACGGCGAAGATCCGAGCGGCGCTTCCCACTTTTTCGTCGGCATCGCAAACCTCGCCCCGGCAGACGCGCTTTGCCGTACTCGTGCGACGGTCGCCGGCGAGCACGTCGAAATACGCCGATATCGTGCCCGAATCGGCCCCGTTTCGCTTCGCCGGAGTGCCAGCACTCACTCGGCCAAAAACGGCGAACATCCGAGCAGCGGTACCCACTTAGCCGTCGGCATCCCGAACTCCGCGCCGGCTGACGCGGTTGCCGAGCTCGTGCGACTAGCGACCGCGAACGCGTCTCGCGACGCCGCTTTCGTGCGCGGCTCCCATTGCGACCTGGGTTACCCGAGCTCGACCAGCAAAAAAGAAGGTCGAAAAAAAATTTTTTTTTTCTGCGTCTGCCGGGGTGCCCCTATAATAGCAGCGATAAGCACCCAGACCGCCGTGGGTCGCTCGCCCCGGCTGACGTGGTTTTTCGTACTCCTGCAGCGGTCGCCGTCAAGCACGTCCAAATACGCCACTTTCGTGGGCGCTTTCGCGCTCTTTCGCGTCGCCGGTGTGCCAGCACTCACTCTGCCAAAAACGGCCAACATCCGAGCGGCGGTTCCCACTTTTGCGTCGGCGTCGTAAACCCCGCCCCGGCAGACGCGGTTTGCCCTACTCGTTCGACGGTCGCCGGCGAGCGCGTCGAAAGACGCCGATATCGTGCGCTAATTGGCGCTCCTTGGCTTCTCCGGAGTGCCGCCACTCACTCCTCCAAAAACGGCGAAGATCCGAGCGGCGTTCTCCACTTTCGCATCGGCGTCCCGAACTCCGCCCGGGCTGACGCGGTTTACCGTACTCGTGCGACGGTCGCCGCCGGGCACGTCGAAAGACGCCGATATCGTGCCGTAATCGGCCCCGTTTGGCTTCGCCCGAGTGCCAGCACTCACTCGGCCAAAAACGGCGAACATCCGAGCAGCGTTTCCCACTTTCGCATCGGCGTCCCGAAGCCCGCCCCGGCAGACGCGGTTTGCCCTACTCGAGCGACGGTCGCCGGCGATCACGTCGAAAGGCGCCGAATTCGTGCACGAATCGATGCTTCTTGGTCTCGCAGGAGGGCCGCCACTCACTCCTGCAAAAACGGCGAAGATCCGAGTTGCGCTTCCCACTTTTTCGTCGGCGTCCCGAACTACGCCCCGGCTGACGCGGTTTACCGTACTCGTGCGACGGTCGCCGGCGGGCACTTCAAAATACGCCGATTTCGTGGGCGCATTCACGCTGTTTCGCTTCCCCGGAGTGCCAACACTCACTCTGCCGAAAGCGGCGATCATCCGAGCGGCGGTTCCCACTTTTGCGTCGGCTTCGCAAACGGCGCCCCGGCAGACGCGCTCGTGCGACGTACTCGTGCGACGGTCGCCGGCGAGCACGTCGAAAGACGCCGATATCGTGCTCGAATCGACCCCGTTTCGCTTCGCCGGAGTGCTGCCAGTCACGGCGCAGAAAACGGCGAACAAGTGTTTTTTTTTTTTTTTTCCTAGAATTTGTGTTATAGAAGGCACATTTGATATCGGACGATAATTTTCAACTTTATCACGCGCACCGATTTTCGTGTAGAGGTTTGCAAGTTTATGGGAATTTCTCCACTTGGAATAATGCGATTTAGTAGTACTACGAGAACTTCATGGATGTACTCAAGGGTACGGGGCAAGTCAGTTACGTCAACACCTGCAGATTTTTTACACTTCAAACTGAAAATTGTTGGTTGTGAGTCCTCGTGTGATATTAAAGGCCGATTCGCTAACACATAGAACAAAGAAAGAAAGGAAGAAAAAACGCCCGCGCTCGCTCAAGAAACCTGGGTTCGCAACAAGTGGCAACAACAAGCAACCGAGCGAGTGCGCCAAAACCCGTGGCGGCCGAACAAACGCGAAGTCCCAACCGCGTCAGCCGGGGCGGCACGGGACAGGAAAAATCACTTCAGCCGGGGCGGCGGGGCACCGAATAAACCTCGTCACCTCGTCGCAGGATAAAAGAGGAAACAAAAAGTCTAAACAGCGTCTGCTGGAGCGAATGCGTAATAAAACAACAACAACAACAAAAAAAAAACACCCGCGCTCAAGAAGTCTGCAATCCTCACAAAAGGCGACTGTGACCGAGCAGCGTCAGCCGGGGCCGTGCGGAAACGGAAAAACCGCGACTACCGGGGCGTCGAGGCACCGAAAAATCCACTTCAGCCGCGGCGAAAAAAAAAACAAAAAGAAAGACGGAGGGGGGGGGGGGGGAACCACGTCTGCCGGGGCGAAGGAAAAAAAAAAACGCGTCTGCCGGGGCGAGCCCGGGTGCGGCACCACCGGGAAAACTGTGGCAAACAGACATGGCGATCGAGTGAGTGGGCCGCCAGCCAGGCTCAGCCAAAAAGTGCAAAGTCCGAACTGCGTCAGCCGGGGCGGCAAAAACCGCGTCAGCCGGGGCGGCGCAAAAAACCGCGTCTGCCGGGGCGGCACGAAACCGCGTCAGCCGGGGCGGGGCGAAAACTGCGTCAGCCGGGGCGAAAAGAAAAAAAAAAAACGCGTCTGCCGGGGCAAGCCCGGGTGCGGCACCACCGGGAAAACTGTGGCAAACAGACATGGCGATCGAGTGAGTGGGCCGCCAGCCAGGCACAGCCGAAAAGTGCAAAGTCCGAACCGTGTCAGCCGGGGCGACGCAAAAACCGCGTCAGCCGGGGCGGCGCGAAAACCGCGTCAGCCGGGGCGGCACGAAACCGCGTCAGCCGGGGCGGCGCGAAAACTGCGTCAGCCGGGGCGGCGCGAAAACCTCGTCAGCCGGGGCGAGCGAAAAGGGGGGGGGGGGAACCACGTCTGCCGGGGCGAAAGAAAAAAAAAACGCGTCTGCCGGGGCGAGCCCGGGTGCGGCACCACCGGGAAGACTGTGGCAAACAGACATGGCGATCGAGTGAGTGGGCCGCCAGCCAGGCTCAGCCCAAAAAGTGCCAAGTCCGAACTGCGTCAGCCGGGGCGGCAAAAACCGCGTCAGCCGGGGCGGCGCGAAAACCGCGTCTGCCGGGGCGGCGCGAAAACTGCGTCAGCCGGGGCGAGCCCGGGTGCGGCACCACCGGGAAAACTGTGGCTAACAGACATGGCGATCGAGTGAGTGGGCCACCAGCCAGGCTCAGCCAAAAAGTGCCAAGTCCGAACTGCGTCAGCCGGGGCGGCAAAAACCGCGTCAGCCGGGGCGGCGCAAAAAAACCGCGTCTGCCGGGGCGGCACGAAACCGCGTCAGCCGGGGCGGCGCGAAAACTGCGTCAGCCGGGGCGAAAGAAAAAAAAAAACGCGTCTGCCGGGGCGAGCCCGGGTGCGGCACCACCGGGAAAACTGTGGCAAACAGACATGGCGATCGAGTGAGTGGGCCGCCAGCCAGGCACAGCCGAAAAGTGCTAAGTCCGAACTGCGTCTGCCGGGGCGGCACGAAACCGCGTCAGCCGGGGCGGCGCGAAAACCGCGTCTGCCGGGGCGGCACGAAACCGCGTCAGCCGGGGCGGCGCGAAAACTGCGTCAGCCGGGGCGAGCCCGGGTGCGGCACCACCGGGAAAACTGTGGCAAACAGACATGGCGATCGAGTGAGTGGGCCGCCAGCCAGGCACAGCCGAAAAGTGCTAAGTCCGAACTGCGTCTGCCGGGGCGGCACGAAACCGCGTCAGCCGGGGCGGCGCGAAAACCGCGTCTGCCGGGGCGGCACGAAACCGCGTCAGCCGGGGCGGCGCGAAAACTGCGTCAGCCGGGGCGAGCCCGGGTGCGGCACCACCGGGAAAACTGTGGCAAACAGACATGGCGATCGAGTGAGTGGGCCGCCAGCCAGGCACAGCCGAAAAGTGCTAAGTCCGAACTGCGTCAGCCGGGGCGGCAAAAACCGCGTCAGCCGGGGCGGCGCAAAAAACCGCGTCTGCCGGGGCGGCGCGAAAACTGCGTCAGCCGGGGCGAAAGAAAAAAAAAAAAACGCGTCTGCCGGGGCGAGCCCGGGTGCGGCACCACCGGGAAAACTGTGGCAAACAGACATGGCGATCGAGTGAGTGGGCCGCCAGCCAGGCACAGCCGAAAAGTGCTAAGTCCGAACTGCGTCTGCCGGGGCGGCACGAAACCGCGTCAGCCGGGGCGGCGCGAAAACCGCGTCTGCCGGGGCGGCACGAAACCGCGTCAGCCGGGGCGGCGCGAAAACTGCGTCAGCCGGGGCGAGCCCGGGTGCGGCACCACCGGGAAAACTGTGGCAAACAGACATGGCGATCGAGTGAGTGGGCCGCCAGCCAGGCACAGCCGAAAAGTGCTAAGTCCGAACTGCGTCTGCCGGGGCGGCACGAAACCGCGTCAGCCGGGGCGGCGCGAAAACCGCGTCTGCCGGGGCGGCGCGAAAACTGCGTCAGCCGGGGCGAGCCCGGGTGCGGCACCACCGGGAAAACTGTGGCAAACAGACATGGCGATCGAGTGAGTGGGCCGCCAGCCAGGCACAGCCGAAAAGTGCAAAGTCCGAACCGTGTCAGCCGGGGCGACGCAAAAACCGCGTCAGCCGGGGCGGCGCGAAAACCGCGTCAGCCGGGGCGGCACGAAACCGCGTCAGCCGGGGCGGCGCGAAAACTGCGTCAGCCGGGGCGGCGCGAAAACCTCGTCAGCCGGGGCGAGCGAAAAGGGGGGGGGGGGGAACCACGTCTGCCGGGGCGAAAGAAAAAAAAAACGCGTCTGCCGGGGCGAGCCCGGGTGCGGCACCACCGGGAAGACTGTGGCAAACAGACATGGCGATCGAGTGAGTGGGCCGCCAGCCAGGCTCAGCCCAAAAAGTGCCAAGTCCGAACTGCGTCAGCCGGGGCGGCAAAAACCGCGTCAGCCGGGGCGGCGCGAAAACCGCGTCTGCCGGGGCGGCGCGAAAACTGCGTCAGCCGGGGCGAGCCCGGGTGCGGCACCACCGGGAAAACTGTGGCTAACAGACATGGCGATCGAGTGAGTGGGCCACCAGCCAGGCTCAGCCAAAAAGTGCCAAGTCCGAACTGCGTCAGCCGGGGCGGCAAAAACCGCGTCAGCCGGGGCGGCGCAAAAAAACCGCGTCTGCCGGGGCGGCACGAAACCGCGTCAGCCGGGGCGGCGCGAAAACTGCGTCAGCCGGGGCGAAAGAAAAAAAAAAAACGCGTCTGCCGGGGCGAGCCCGGGTGCGGCACCACCGGGAAAACTGTGGCAAACAGACATGGCGATCGAGTGAGTGGGCCGCCAGCCAGGCACAGCCGAAAAGTGCTAAGTCCGAACTGCGTCTGCCGGGGCGGCACGAAACCGCGTCAGCCGGGGCGGCGCGAAAACCGCGTCTGCCGGGGCGGCACGAAACCGCGTCAGCCGGGGCGGCGCGAAAACTGCGTCAGCCGGGGCGAGCCCGGGTGCGGCACCACCGGGAAAACTGTGGCAAACAGACATGGCGATCGAGTGAGTGGGCCGCCAGCCAGGCACAGCCGAAAAGTGCTAAGTCCGAACTGCGTCTGCCGGGGCGGCACGAAACCGCGTCAGCCGGGGCGGCGCGAAAACCGCGTCTGCCGGGGCGGCACGAAACCGCGTCAGCCGGGGCGGCGCGAAAACTGCGTCAGCCGGGGCGAGCCCGGGTGCGGCACCACCGGGAAAACTGTGGCAAACAGACATGGCGATCGAGTGAGTGGGCCGCCAGCCAGGCACAGCCGAAAAGTGCTAAGTCCGAACTGCGTCAGCCGGGGCGGCAAAAACCGCGTCAGCCGGGGCGGCGCAAAAAACCGCGTCTGCCGGGGCGGCACGAAACCGCGTCAGCCGGGGCGGCGCGAAAACTGCGTCAGCCGGGGCGAAAGAAAAAAAAAAAAACGCGTCTGCCGGGGCGAGCCCGGGTGCGGCACCACCGGGAAAACTGTGGCAAACAGACATGGCGATCGAGTGAGTGGGCCGCCAGCCAGGCACAGCCGAAAAGTGCTAAGTCCGAACTGCGTCTGCCGGGGCGGCACGAAACCGCGTCAGCCGGGGCGGCGCGAAAACCGCGTCTGCCGGGGCGGCACGAAACCGCGTCAGCCGGGGCGGCGCGAAAACTGCGTCAGCCGGGGCGAGCCCGGGTGCGGCACCACCGGGAAAACTGTGGCAAACAGACATGGCGATCGAGTGAGTGGGCCGCCAGCCAGGCACAGCCGAAAAGTGCTAAGTCCGAACTGCGTCTGCCGGGGCGGCACGAAACCGCGTCAGCCGGGGCGGCGCGAAAACCGCGTCTGCCGGGGCGGCACGAAACCGCGTCAGCCGGGGCGGCGCGAAAACTGCGTCAGCCGGGGCGAGCCCGGGTGCGGCACCACCGGGAAAACTGTGGCAAACAGACATGGCGATCGAGTGAGTGGGCCGCCAGCCAGGCACAGCCGAAAAGTGCAAAGTCCGAACCGTGTCAGCCGGGGCGACGCAAAAACCGCGTCAGCCGGGGCGGCGCGAAAACCGCGTCAGCCGGGGCGGCACGAAACCGCGTCAGCCGGGGCGGCGCGAAAACTGCGTCAGCCGGGGCGGCGCGAAAACCTCGTCAGCCGGGGCGAGCGAAAAGGGGGGGGGGGAACCACGTCTGCCGGGGCGAAAGAAAAAAAAAACGCGTCTGCCGGGGCGAGCCCGGGTGCGGCACCACCGGGAAGACTGTGGCAAACAGACATGGCGATCGAGTGAGTGGGCCGCCAGCCAGGCTCAGCCCAAAAAGTGCCAAGTCCGAACTGCGTCAGCCGGGGCGGCAAAAACCGCGTCAGCCGGGGCGGCGCGAAAACCGCGTCTGCCGGGGCGGCGCGAAAACTGCGTCAGCCGGGGCGAGCCCGGGTGCGGCACCACCGGGAAAACTGTGGCTAACAGACATGGCGATCGAGTGAGTGGGCCACCAGCCAGGCTCAGCCAAAAAGTGCCAAGTCCGAACTGCGTCAGCCGGGGCGGCAAAAACCGCGTCAGCCGGGGCGGCGCAAAAAAACCGCGTCTGCCGGGGCGGCACGAAACCGCGTCAGCCGGGGCGGCGCGAAAACTGCGTCAGCCGGGGCGAAAGAAAAAAAAAAACGCGTCTGCCGGGGCGAGCCCGGGTGCGGCACCACCGGGAAAACTGTGGCAAACAGACATGGCGATCGAGTGAGTGGGCCGCCAGCCAGGCACAGCCGAAAAGTGCTAAGTCCGAACTGCGTCTGCCGGGGCGGCACGAAACCGCGTCAGCCGGGGCGGCGCGAAAACCGCGTCTGCCGGGGCGGCACGAAACCGCGTCAGCCGGGGCGGCGCGAAAACTGCGTCAGCCGGGGCGAGCCCGGGTGCGGCACCACCGGGAAAACTGTGGCAAACAGACATGGCGATCGAGTGAGTGGGCCGCCAGCCAGGCACAGCCGAAAAGTGCTAAGTCCGAACTGCGTCTGCCGGGGCGGCACGAAACCGCGTCAGCCGGGGCGGCGCGAAAACCGCGTCTGCCGGGGCGGCACGAAACCGCGTCAGCCGGGGCGGCGCGAAAACTGCGTCAGCCGGGGCGAGCCCGGGTGCGGCACCACCGGGAAAACTGTGGCAAACAGACATGGCGATCGAGTGAGTGGGCCGCCAGCCAGGCACAGCCGAAAAGTGCTAAGTCCGAACTGCGTCAGCCGGGGCGGCAAAAACCGCGTCAGCCGGGGCGGCGCAAAAAACCGCGTCTGCCGGGGCGGCACGAAACCGCGTCAGCCGGGGCGGCGCGAAAACTGCGTCAGCCGGGGCGAAAGAAAAAAAAAACGCGTCTGCCGGGGCGAGCCCGGGTGCGGCACCACCGGGAAAACTGTGGCAAACAGACATGGCGATCGAGTGAGTGGGCCGCCAGCCAGGCACAGCCGAAAAGTGCTAAGTCCGAACTGCGTCTGCCGGGGCGGCACGAAACCGCGTCAGCCGGGGCGGCGCGAAAACCGCGTCTGCCGGGGCGGCACGAAACCGCGTCAGCCGGGGCGGCGCGAAAACTGCGTCAGCCGGGGCGAGCCCGGGTGCGGCACCACCGGGAAAACTGTGGCAAACAGACATGGCGATTGAGTGAGTGGGCCGCCAGCCAGGCACAGCCGAAAAGTGCTAAGTCCGAACTGCGTCTGCCGGGGCGGCACGAAACCGCGTCAGCCGGGGCGGCGCGAAAACCGCGTCTGCCGGGGCGGCACGAAACCGCGTCAGCCGGGGCGGCGCGAAAACTGCGTCAGCCGGGGCGAGCCCGGGTGCGGCACCACCGGGAAAACTGTGGCAAACAGACATGGCGATCGAGTGAGTGGGCCGCCAGCCAGGCACAGCCGAAAAGTGCTAAGTCCGAACTGCGTCTGCCGGGGCGGCACGAAACCGCGTCAGCCGGGGCGGCGCGAAAACCGCGTCTGCCGGGGCGGCACGAAACCGCGTCAGCCGGGGCGGCGCGAAAACTGCGTCAGCCGGGGCGAGCCCGGGTGCGGCACCACCGGGAAAACTGTGGCAAACAGACATGGCGATCGAGTGAGTGGGCCGCCAGCCAGGCACAGCCGAAAAGTGCAAAGTCCGAACCGTGTCAGCCGGGGCGACGCAAAAACCGCGTCAGCCGGGGCGGCGCGAAAACCGCGTCTGCCGGGGCGGCACGAAACCGCGTCAGCCGGGGCGGCGCGAAAACTGCGTCAGCCGGGGCGAGCCCGGGTGCGGCACCACCGGGAAAACTGTGGCAAACAGACATGGCGATCGAGTGAGTGGGCCGCCAGCCAGGCACAGCCGAAAAGTGCTAAGTCCGAACTGCGTCAGCCGGGGCGGCAAAAACCGCGTCAGCCGGGGCGGCGCAAAAACCGCGTCTGCCGGGGCGAAATAAAAAAAAAAACAAAGAAAAAAGCCCGCGCTTAATCAAAAGAAAACAAAGAAAAAAGCTTGCGCTTAATCAAAAGAAAACAAACAAAAAAAGTTCGCGCTTAAGCCTGGCGGTGGAACCACCGGGGCAAACAGACCTGGCGATCGAGTGAGTGGGCCGCCAGCCGGGGTGAGCCAAAAAGTGCAAAGTCCGAACCGCGTCAGCCGGGGCGGCGCGAAAACCGCGTCAGCCGGGGCGGCGCAAAAACCGCGTCAGCCGGGGCGGCGCAAAAACTGCGTCAGCCGGGGCGGCACGGAAAAACGAAAACCGCGTCAGCCGGGGCGACATCAAAATGAGGAAAAAAAAAAAAACTGCCTTAGGACACCTGCGTACACTTTCATGCGTTTGGGCATATCTCTCTGTAACACGCGCGCCCCTCGTTACGCGCGGCACTCTGTTTTCTCCGACACCCATATTTCGGCGGCATGTGGCACGCGCGCCCGTCCCTACGCACGGCACACCGCAGTGCTTTCTCGATATTTTTCTTTTCCTCCAACACCGTCATCTATAGGCTTTTAGTGACCTGTTGCTCGTGGCACAAGTTCGCTTGCTCTGACACCTCTTGCATGCGCACCGTTTTTGCGCACGGTGCTATGCCGCAAAGC
>NW_027464841.1:132500-135000 GCF_043290135.1 Rhipicephalus microplus
AATAGGTCGCCTATTGTTATATTCCAACAGAGTGGGCTTAAAGGTGACCCCTGTGGGGAACCTGAAGTTAGTGTTTTCTTAATTTTTACTCCATCTGTTTCATAGATTATTTTCCTGTTCCGTAGAATATTGTCCGCTAGTTTTATTAGGTTGTTGGGACACTTATATTCTTCTAATTTCTGAATAACTACTTCGGGTTTTATAGAATTGAATGCGTTTTTAATATCTAGTGCTATTAGCATGCTGTTTAGCTTATCAATTTTCGCTTGGTTTATTCGTTTGATTATTTCTTCCAATGCCGTGGTTGTTGATGTCCCATGGGTAAATCCAAATTGTTTTTTGTTAAAATGGTGATTTTTAAACAAGAAATAATAGATTCTATCTTTTATGAGCTTTTCTAATATTTTTCCCAAAATCGAGTTAATAGCTATTGGGCGATATTTGTTTTCCTCGGATTTGTCCTCTCCGTTCCCTTTTGGAATCAATATAATTTTAGATTCTTTCCATCTTTGAGGAAAATGTCCGTGCTTTAAGCATGCATTAAAAAGATTGACAAAGAAAGTCTTATGCCTTTCATACATCACTTGTATGAGGTTAGTTTTTAGGTTGTCTGGTCCGGGGGTTACATCTTTCCTCAGATTTTTTACTATCTGCGTTACTTCAATCTCTGTAAATGGGAGGTCATCACTGGGTAAATTTCTTTCTCTCATTTCTGCTCCCGATGTCCAATTTCCTCCCTGTTTGTTATTGTTTATTGTGTCGTTGCTTGATTGTATTTGACTGTGTCCTGGCTCGTCATTTTCCATGCAGTTAGGGTATAAATTTCCTAGAATGTGTTCTATTGTTTCCTGAAGAGTCTTTGTGACTTCTCCATTTTCTTTTGTGATGCTTCTAAACATAACCTTGGTTTTCATCTTATTTCGTGCAATTTTATACGGTAGGATGAATGGATTTTTCGTAGCCTTAGTACATAGAGTTTTCCAACTGTTGTTTTTAGCCTGTTCTATCATGTTGTTATACGTGTCATGTTCTTTATAGTATTCCTTTTTGTATTGTTCTCTGATATCCCCTTTCGCCTTTTGATACCTCCTTCGTAGTGCTCTGACTCTCTTCCTTTCAATTTCTAGGTCTCTTGACCACCAAGTATTCGGTTTTTGTTTAGAAGGTTTTTTCTTTTTACTGAATTCCTTCTTAAGTTTCTCGATTTTCTCGTGTAGCGTATTCACTATTTCTTCAATACTTTCCTTCGTGTTTATTTTCCCCTGGACTTCCTCAAACCAGGGATCAATTTGCAACTTTTCCATGACTTTTGTTTGCCCTTTTAACGTTAGGCCATATTCCTCTGGAAGTTCTTCATTTTTAATAACAACTTTAATGTATCTGTGATCGCTGTGATTATAGGTTTTAAGTACTTCCCAGCTTTTAATATCCTGGTTTAGGTTTGCGTCACATATGGTGAGGTCAATCCAACCCCTCGCCCTACTTGTTTTAAATGTCGGAGGTGATTCTTTGGCATTTAATAATGTCAGGTTGTGTAATACTGTGAATTCTAATACTTTTTCACCTTTCTCATCCGTCTCCGTGCTTCCCCAAATTTGATGTTTTGAGTTGAAGTCACCCATTATTATCGTGTTAATGTCTATAAATTTCTGTAAAATGTTTCCTATTGCTGACATTGCCAGCTCGACGTTTTCATTCGGAGGACAGTAGCAGTTGATAATTACCAATTCTCTTTCACCTTTATTTATCTTGACTGCTATTAGTTTTTGTTCTATAATAATTGGGAAAGCGGTTATATTTTCTTTGTGTATTATGATGGCTGTCTTCGGGTCTTTGTTGTTGGCTATAACTTTATGCTTTAGCGGAAACCCTATGATTTTGTTGTTGAGCGAATATGGTTCTTGGAGTACAGATATGTCGAATTCTTCTTCTTGTTGAAAATTGTTTAGTGACTGATTTGCCTTAAATGCCCTGCCTAAATTTACCTGTATTATTTGTATTTCAGTGCTATTCGCCATTGTGCCTGTGTGTTGGGTACTCTTAGTTTAGTCTAGCTAGAATTTTGCCTTTCTCGGCCTGTACCTTTGTTATGTATACCGGGCATTCCCTGGACATCATAGAATGATCTGTCTCCGTGCGACCCTCAGTCTCGCAGATGTTGCAGTGCGATTCTGCTTCACATTCTCTTTGGTAGTGACCTCGTTGGCCACAGTTAATGCAGCGCTGGGGGCCATCGCAATCGGGAGCAATGTGGCCGTGCATGGCGCATCTTGTGCATCTGGGCCAAAAGATGTCGTCAAAGATCGGGCATCGTGACCAGCCGATGTTCAGTGCAGTTCGGCTTCCGATTGCTTTGTTTGCACTTCGATTTAGGGCAAGAATCACTGTCTTGCCTCTCTTGCCCGGCCATGTCTTCTTTATTGTTATGTCTTCTGGCGAGCACACCAAACGGTTTTGCCTGATGATTCGGGCTGGGAGATTGACCTCGTCAATTTCATCC
>NW_027464841.1:140000-155000 GCF_043290135.1 Rhipicephalus microplus
CTTTTCCTCCGCTTAGTGATATGCTTAAATTCAGCGGGTTGTCTCGCCTGATCTGAGGTCGACAGCGGATACATTCGCTTCCATCAACTTCCTGCACGACCGCGTGCGCTCGCCCTACCAAGTGCGCCCGCAACCCTGTACAGGGCCACTTCTTCACAAGGCTGGCAATCGGCTTCCCCGCTGCACGCGTGCGGCGCACAACCGGTGTGACGTGGAAGTGACGGGACACGTTCGTAAACCCATCGCGAACCGAGTACGACGCCCTACCAAGTGCGCCCGCAACCCTGTACAGGGTCACATCTTCACAAGGCTGGCAAGCGGCATTCCGCTGCGCGCGTGCGTCGTCCGAGCAGTTGCGTGATAAACGACCGTGTCGAAAGCCCAAACACCGCCGAGGCCAGTCGCCGCCGCCGCAAGGGCAGCCACGCAGCCTGGCGAGAGGCATCGTCTCGTGTAGCGTCGCCCCCGCCCCAACTGGAGTGGCCCAGTTTTTTGAACGGGACGGGAACTGCGAAGCACTTAGACCGACGGCGGACTACGACGAGAACGCCTTAAGCTTCGCCAACGTTTCGCCAACTCGTGCGGGAGACTTTTTCCGCTTCGCGGCAAGTCGTCGCGCCGTGCTCTCCGCATCAACCGCGTACGCAGCGAACCGCAAACGTCGGGCGCAGCCTCCTCACCTCCCTGCGCTTTGCGCGCGAACGTTCCCTGTTCGCGCGGCAAAGCCTGGAGGAGGCACGGCCCCGCAGCGTGTTCGAGCGCCCGGTCTACGGGACACCCTGCTTACTTCGAGGGCAACAAGCGCAACGCAAGGCTGCGATCTCGCGCACTTTGCGCACGGCTGGAGAAGCTTTGCTGGCCGGCTTTCGCTCCTCGTGTTTACCGTGCGTTAAAGTTGCGCGTCCGTGGCTCTCGCAGCTCTTGCGCGCCCGGTCGCAGAGAGGAGTACGCAACCTCGACCGCACTTTCCCTGCAGGCTTCCTTCCGACTCGAAGTCCTGCGGCGGTCTCAACGAGGTGCCACATCCTCAATGCAGTCGGTCGCCCCCGTTTCGGTTGGGCTCTGGCACGACGGTCGCCACCGTCTCGCCCTTGAGTGGCCGCTGTTGGCGCTCGCTGTGAGGTGTTCAGCGTGCTGTCCGTGTTGCCGACGCGGTCAAAACGAGTCGACGGCTCACGTTCCCTTGTGCGCCGAAGGCTCTCTTGATATGTGATCCGACCCTCAGACAGACGAAGCCAAGGGAAGACCCAAGGCCGCAATGTGCGTTCAAAGAATCAGTGCTCAGTGTGTCCTGCAATTCACACCAAGTCTCGCAGCTGGCTGCGTTCTTCATCGACCCGAGAACCGAGTGATCCACCGCTTAGAGTCGTGAAAAAGTGTTTGTTCAATTCCGTACAGTCAAAACCAAACGTTTCTGGCACTCGGCCAAACAGTGGCCAAGAAGGGCGCTTTTCAGCGCACGCTTGGACTCCAAAACTCTGCCGCGCCTTTTTCGGCTGCCGCAAATCGAGCAAACGGTGTGTTTCGGACGGCGTTTCGCTTTCGCTACTTGCGAGTGCTTTCGTGGTCCACCCCTCTATAAATACTCGGGAGGCGTCGAAGCCGGTTCTCCAAGCCGGACCCGTAGGTATCGTTGTGTGCTCGCTCTCATTGGCCCGCCTAACCAGAAAATGCCTGCGGTACACCCATTTGGATAAGAGTGCACGCAGATGCGGGCCTCGACGGCTACACATTTCCTCGGGCGGCCGCCTCCCGGCCTCCGTGGAGCGCGGGATGCACGGTCCCATCGACAAGCCTCTCCCGTTTTTACCGTGGCGTCGCGGTTCACCACGGCAGGCGGGTCGGTCTCCTCCGCATAAAAAGGGGGACCCCCGCTTTTTGTTCCACGAAATCGCACAAGCTTTTTTCGCATCCACGGTTTGCCACCGCACACCAAAATGCCGATCCGGCTGCCTACTTTAGCCAACAGGTGGAGCCAGGCGCGCCGTACTTGCGCGGCACTTCCCACGTCCACCGAAGTCGGTGCCAAGGACCACTTTCGGCGCCGGAGCCGCGTACGAGCCTACTCGAGGCGGAAGAACGAAGCCAGCAAGGGCCTGGCCGCAAGTGCGTTCAATTGTCGGGACGTCCAAGTCCCTCGTTCTTCCGTGCTTCCTCTTTCGGCAAGTCGTTGCGGCACCTTCCCAAAGCGCGCAGACCCGCTAATCGCGACGAGCGCGACGTGGCCGTGCCGCCTTTCCCTCGGCAGCAAGCAAAACGCCTGGCAACGTCGACGCTCCCCTAACCGCGATCTCGCACCGTGTTTCGTGTGGCGAATTCAAAAGCCGGCCGGCGCTGCTGCAACCATTACGGTCGGTACGCATACGCCGCGGAGGGCGGGACGGTCATCGGAGCGTGCGGTTCCTCCATCGAGTACTGCGCACCTCGGCCGTCGCATCGCCGTGCCATGACCGGCCGCGCGTCAACGCGAACCGGTGCCAGCGAGATCCCTCGCCTGCAAGAACCGACCGGCAGCCTCCGTCACCCGAGGACGCGGAGGCGCTTGCCGCGGACGGCGGGACGGTATGCACTGGTGCACAGCGGACCCGTCACATCGCCAGTTCCTTGACCGACCGCCGACGCTTGTGCCGTTCCTCTCGTACTTGGCAGTCGCCGCGCGATTGTCGGGTCTCGTTCTTGCACGCTCGAACGGTCGGGAGGGCACTCGGCTGGCGTTTCGGGAACGCGCAGCCTCGCCTTCTACCGACGTAACCACGACTCGCCGTTCGCGCTCCGCCGCTCCTGTTTACAGTACTAGGCGGTCCCGCAGCGGTCGGGTCGCGCATTTCGAGCGCTTCGAGCCACGGTGCAGTGGCGGGTCGAAAGCCGACCTATGAGTGCGTTGCGCCGTTTGTACCCGCGTCCGCCACCTGGCCGACCGTCCAAGGTCGCGGTGTTGGCGTCCGCTGGGCGCAACAATTTGTCACGGGGTGCCGCTCCACATTCAGGCAGCCCCGTGGGGAAAAGCCGACCCCGCGTCCAAACGGGGTCAGCGGCAGAAAGTGTCGGGCGCAGACGCAGCTGAGGCGCTCACCCTTCACAATCCGTTAATGATCCTTCCGCAGGTTCACCTACGGAAACCTTGTTACGACTTTTACTTCCTCTAAATGATCAAGTTTGGTCATCTTTCCAACAGACCGGCGCAACCGAAAGGCCGCGCCGGACATCGGTCCGAAGACCTCACTAAATCATTCAATCGGTAGTAGCGACGGGCGGTGTGTACAAAGGGCAGGGACGTAATCAACGCGAGCTTATGACTCGCGCTTACTGGGAATTCCTCGTTCAAGGGGAACAATTGCAAGCCCCTATCCCAATCACGAAAGAAGTTCCACGGGTTACCCAGTCTTTTCAGACAGGGATAAAGACACGCTGCTTCCTTCAGTGTAGCGCGCGTGCGGCCCCGGACATCTAAGGGCATCACAGACCTGTTATTGCTCTGTTTCGTGCGGCTAGGAGCCGCTTGTCCCTCTAAGAAGGTTGTAAGGTGCTGGGAACCCCGCACCTATTTAATAGGCTAGAGTCTCGTTCGTTATCGGAATTAACCAGACAAATCGCTCCACCAACTAAGAACGGCCATGCACCACCATCCACCGAATCAAGAAAGAGCTCTCAATCTGTCAATCCTCCCAGTGTCCGGGCCGGGTAAGTTTTCCCGTGTTGAGTCAAATTAAGCCGCAGGCTCCACTCCTGGTGGTGCCCTTCCGTCAATTCCTTTAAGTTTCAGCTTTGCAACCATACTTCCCCCGGAACCCAAATACTTTGGTTTCCCGGAAGCTGCCCGCCGAGTCATTTGAGTAACTCAGGCGGATCGCTGGTTGGCATCGTTTATGGTCAGAACTAGGGCGGTATCTGATCGCCTTCGAACCTCTGACTTTCGTTCTTGATCAATGAAAACATTCTTGGCAAATGCTTTCGCAGTAGTTCGTCTTGCGACGGTCCAAGAATTTCACCTCTAGCGCCGCAATACGAATGCCCCCGTCCGTCCCTCTTAATCATTACCTCGTATTCCAAAAACCAACAGAACAGAAACGAGGTCTTGTTCTATTATTCCATGCAAGTTTATTCAGGCGACTCGCCTGCGTTGAGCACTCTAATTTTTTCAAAGTAAAAGCACCGGCCATCTCGAGGCACACAATGAAGTGCACCAAGAAAGAACCGGCATGATGTTCAGTCCGAGCCGTCGCATCGGGTAGATGCACTACTCGTCTGGAACTGAGATCCAACTACGAGCTTTTTAACCGCAGCAGCTTTAGTATACGCTATTGGAGCTGGAATTACCGCGGCTGCTGGCACCAGACTTGCCCTCCAATTGATCCTCGTTAAAGGATTTAGAGTGTACTCATTTCAATTACGGGGCCTCAAAAGAGTCCCGTATTGTTATTTTTCGTCACTACCTCCCCGTGCCGGGAGTGGGTAATTTGCGCGCCTGCTGCCTTCCTTGGATGTGGTAGCCGTTTCTCAGGCTCCCTCTCCGGAATCGAACCCTGATTCTCCGTTACCCGTAACAACCATGGTAAGCAAGTAACCTACCATCGAAAGTTGATAAGGCAGACACTTGAAAGAAACGTCGCCGGCTCGTGGCCATGCGATCAGCACAAAGTTATCCAGAGTCACCACACAATACGGGCCGAAACCCGATCGATCTTGGTCTAATAAAAGCACCCGTTACCCAAAGGGCTCCAGGCTCACTGCATGTATTAGCTCTAGAATTGCCACAGTTATCCAAGTAGGAAGAAACGATCTAAGGAACCATAACTGATTTAATGAGCCATTCGCGGTTTCGCCTTATTTCGGCATGTACTTAGACATGCATGGCTTAATCTTTGAGACAAGCATATGATTACTGGCAGGATCAACCAGGTAATCGTTCGACTGCGCGTCCGTCCTCGCCTTCGGCGGGCCGGACGCAGTCTGTGTGCGGCGGAGGCCACCTTCAGGCGCCCCAACACGCTTATTTTGCACTCCGAGATGACGGCGTTCGAGCTCGCTACGGCACAACCTTCCCGAAAGACGAGTGGGAGCCGTGCGGCAAGAAGCACGTTCATGCTCGCTCTTTTTCGTTGCATCGACTCGGTCGCGCCGTGCGGGTTGCCCAAGCCCGCTGCACTGTCGGTGGACCGGCAGGAACTAGCAACGGAGCCGAGACTGCAAAGCCGCCAGACGACGGGTCACGCCCGCGTCTTCGGCGCTTTCGCATCTGAATCGCCCGAGGACGACACGGAACACACCTCGATATCGTGGTAAAACGGCACCGTCCGACAACCAGCCCCTAACGCATCAAGCGGATGAGGCTGCAGACGACTGCCGTGGATTCCCCTGGAGCAGACCCGAGGACACGCTTGACGAGGCCGAAGCCCGCCGCATATCAGACACCCGGTCGCTTTCGCGTACGCCGCTCACGAGAACCCCCACATAATAGCAGCGATAAGTACCCAGACCTCCTTGGGCACTAATACGAGCGTACTCGAGAAAATTTCACCGCGGGTGTGCCCCGAAACGTGTGGCACGTTGAGCGTGCCACAAGTCTACGTCGCTCTCAAACCCGCCGAGGTCGTAGAATTTGCGACCCTACTCACGAAATTCCCACCGAGGATACGGCCGCAAACGTACCGCACCTTGGGTAGGCCACGAGTTTGTGCAACACTACGCTGACGGCACAGCACCGAGGTCGTGCGCGCACGCACGGGAAAATTCCGCCGCGGTTTCTGCCGAAAACGTGAGGCACCACGACTCTCCGCAAGTTCGCGTCGACTGCGAAAGACCGAAGTCGTGAACGACGTGTCCGCTACTCGCCGCCGACACGCTGGACACCAAACGTACAACGACTCGACGGCGTCGTAGAGGCCCACGACGCGGTTTTCCTTAACGACGTCTCGGCGTGGCACCGACAGGTTAGAACGGCCGACCAACGTTCCCTGTCCGCCGTTCGGCTCAGTCGAAGGGCTCGGCGACTTCGGCAACGCTGCGAAGCCGCACGGTGACGCACGCCATGTCCCCATTTTTTTTTTTTTTCTTTCTGCGTCTGCCGGGGTGCCCCTATAATAGCAGCGATAAGCACCCAGACCGCCGTGGGTCGCTCGCCCCGGCTGACGTGGTTTTTCGTACTCCTGCGGCGGTCGCCGTCAAGCACGTCCAAATACGCTACTTTCGTGGGCGCATTCACGCTCTTTCGCTTCGCCGGAGTGCCAGCACTCACTCTGCCAAAAACGGCGAACATCCGAGCGGCGGTTCCCACTTTTGCGTCGGCGTCGCAAACCCCGCCCCGGCAGACGAGGTTTGCCGTACTCGTGCGACGGTGGCCGGCGGGCACGTCGAAAGACGCCGATATCGTGCGCGAATTGGCGCACCTTGGCTTCACCGGAGTGCCGCCACTGACTCCTCCAAAAACGGCGAAGATCCGAGCGGCGCTTCCCACTTTCGCATCGGCGTCCCGAACTCCGCCCCGGCTGACGCGGTTTACCGTACTCGTGCGACGGTCGCCGGCGAGCACGTGGAAAGACGCCGATATCGTGCCCGAATCGGCTCCGTTCGGCTTCGCCGGAGTGCCAGCACTGGCTCGGCGAAAGACGACGAACATCCGAGCGACGGTTCTCACTATTGCGTACGCGTCGCAAACCCCGCCCCGGCAGACGCACTTTGCCGTACTCGTGCGACGGTCGCCGGCGAGCACGTAGAAAGACGCCGATATCGTGCCGGAATCGGCCCCGTTTGGCTTCGCCGGAGTGCCAGCACTCACTCGGCCACAAACGGCGAACATCCGAGCGGCGGTTCCCACTTAGCCGTCGGCGTCCCGAACTCCGCCCCGGCAGACGCGGTTGCCGAGCTCGTGCGACTAGCGACCGCGAAGCCGTCTCGCGACGCCGCTTTCGTGCGCGGCTCCCACTGCGACCTGGGTCACCCGAGGTCGACGAGCAAGAAAGAATGTCGAAAAAAATTTTTTTTTTTTTTGCGTCTGCCGGGGTGCCCCTATAATAGCAGCGATAAGCACCCAGACCGCCATGGGTCGCTCGCCCCGGCTGACGTGGTTTTTCGTTTTCCTGCGGTGGTCGTCGTCAAGCACGTCCAAACACGCCACTTTCGTGGGCGCATTCGCGCTCTTTCGCTTCGCCGGAGTGCCAGCACTCACTCTGCCAAAAACGGCGAACATCCTAGTGGCGGTTCCCACTTTTGCGTCGGCGTCGCCAACCCCGCCCCGGCATACGCGGTTTGCCGTACTCGTGCGGCGGTGGCCGGCGGGCACGTCGAAAGACACCGATATCGTGCGCGAGTCGATGCTTCTTGGTCTCGCAGGAGGGCCGCCACTCACTCCTGCAAAAACGGCGAAGATCCGAGCGGCGCTTCCCACTTTTTCGTCGGCATCGCAAACCTCGCCCCGGCAGACGCGCTTTGCCGTACTCGTGCGACGGTCGCCGGCGAGCACGTCGAAATACGCCGATATCGTGCCCGAATCGGCCCCGTTTCGCTTCGCCGGAGTGCCAGCACTCACTCGGCCAAAAACGGCGAACATCCGAGCAGCGGTACCCACTTAGCCGTCGGCATCCCGAACTCCGCGCCGGCTGACGCGGTTGCCGAGCTCGTGCGACTAGCGACCGCGAACGCGTCTCGCGACGCCGCTTTCGTGCGCGGCTCCCATTGCGACCTGGGTTACCCGAGCTCGACCAGCAAAAAAGAAGGTCGAAAAAAAATTTTTTTTTTCTGCGTCTGCCGGGGTGCCCCTATAATAGCAGCGATAAGCACCCAGACCGCCGTGGGTCGCTCGCCCCGGCTGACGTGGTTTTTCGTACTCCTGCAGCGGTCGCCGTCAAGCACGTCCAAATACGCCACTTTCGTGGGCGCTTTCGCGCTCTTTCGCGTCGCCGGTGTGCCAGCACTCACTCTGCCAAAAACGGCGAACATCCTAGTGGCGGTTCCCACTTTTGCGTCGGCGTCGCCAACCCCGCCCCGGCATACGCGGTTTGCCGTACTCGTGCGGCGGTGGCCGGCGGGCACGTCGAAAGACACCGATATCGTGCGCGAGTCGATGCTTCTTGGTCTCGCAGGAGGGCCGCCACTCACTCCTGCAAAAACGGCGAAGATCCGAGCGGCGCTTCCCACTTTTTCGTCGGCATCGCAAACCTCGCCCCGGCAGACGCGCTTTGCCGTACTCGTGCGACGGTCGCCGGCGAGCACGTCGAAATACGCCGATATCGTGCCCGAATCGGCCCCGTTTCGCTTCGCCGGAGTGCCAGCACTCACTCGGCCAAAAACGGCGAACATCCGAGCAGCGGTACCCACTTAGCCGTCGGCATCCCGAACTCCGCGCCGGCTGACGCGGTTGCCGAGCTCGTGCGACTAGCGACCGCGAACGCGTCTCGCGACGCCGCTTTCGTGCGCGGCTCCCATTGCGACCTGGGTTACCCGAGCTCGACCAGCAAAAAAGAAGGTCGAAAAAAAATTTTTTTTTTCTGCGTCTGCCGGGGTGCCCCTATAATAGCAGCGATAAGCACCCAGACCGCCGTGGGTCGCTCGCCCCGGCTGACGTGGTTTTTCGTACTCCTGCAGCGGTCGCCGTCAAGCACGTCCAAATACGCCACTTTCGTGGGCGCTTTCGCGCTCTTTCGCGTCGCCGGTGTGCCAGCACTCACTCTGCCAAAAACGGCGAACATCCTAGTGGCGGTTCCCACTTTTGCGTCGGCGTCGCCAACCCCGCCCCGGCATACGCGGTTTGCCGTACTCGTGCGGCGGTGGCCGGCGGGCACGTCGAAAGACACCGATATCGTGCGCGAGTCGATGCTTCTTGGTCTCGCAGGAGGGCCGCCACTCACTCCTGCAAAAACGGCGAAGATCCGAGCGGCGCTTCCCACTTTTTCGTCGGCATCGCAAACCTCGCCCCGGCAGACGCGCTTTGCCGTACTCGTGCGACGGTCGCCGGCGAGCACGTCGAAATACGCCGATATCGTGCCCGAATCGGCCCCGTTTCGCTTCGCCGGAGTGCCAGCACTCACTCGGCCAAAAACGGCGAACATCCGAGCAGCGGTACCCACTTAGCCGTCGGCATCCCGAACTCCGCGCCGGCTGACGCGGTTGCCGAGCTCGTGCGACTAGCGACCGCGAACGCGTCTCGCGACGCCGCTTTCGTGCGCGGCTCCCATTGCGACCTGGGTTACCCGAGCTCGACCAGCAAAAAAGAAGGTCGAAAAAAAATTTTTTTTTTCTGCGTCTGCCGGGGTGCCCCTATAATAGCAGCGATAAGCACCCAGACCGCCGTGGGTCGCTCGCCCCGGCTGACGTGGTTTTTCGTACTCCTGCAGCGGTCGCCGTCAAGCACGTCCAAATACGCCACTTTCGTGGGCGCTTTCGCGCTCTTTCGCGTCGCCGGTGTGCCAGCACTCACTCTGCCAAAAACGGCCAACATCCGAGCGGCGGTTCCCACTTTTGCGTCGGCGTCGTAAACCCCGCCCCGGCAGACGCGGTTTGCCCTACTCGTTCGACGGTCGCCGGCGAGCGCGTCGAAAGACGCCGATATCGTGCGCTAATTGGCGCTCCTTGGCTTCTCCGGAGTGCCGCCACTCACTCCTCCAAAAACGGCGAAGATCCGAGCGGCGTTCTCCACTTTCGCATCGGCGTCCCGAACTCCGCCCGGGCTGACGCGGTTTACCGTACTCGTGCGACGGTCGCCGCCGGGCACGTCGAAAGACGCCGATATCGTGCCGTAATCGGCCCCGTTTGGCTTCGCCCGAGTGCCAGCACTCACTCGGCCAAAAACGGCGAACATCCGAGCAGCGTTTCCCACTTTCGCATCGGCGTCCCGAAGCCCGCCCCGGCAGACGCGGTTTGCCCTACTCGAGCGACGGTCGCCGGCGATCACGTCGAAAGGCGCCGAATTCGTGCACGAATCGATGCTTCTTGGTCTCGCAGGAGGGCCGCCACTCACTCCTGCAAAAACGGCGAAGATCCGAGTTGCGCTTCCCACTTTTTCGTCGGCGTCCCGAACTACGCCCCGGCTGACGCGGTTTACCGTACTCGTGCGACGGTCGCCGGCGGGCACTTCAAAATACGCCGATTTCGTGGGCGCATTCACGCTGTTTCGCTTCCCCGGAGTGCCAACACTCACTCTGCCGAAAGCGGCGATCATCCGAGCGGCGGTTCCCACTTTTGCGTCGGCTTCGCAAACGGCGCCCCGGCAGACGCGCTCGTGCGACGTACTCGTGCGACGGTCGCCGGCGAGCACGTCGAAAGACGCCGATATCGTGCTCGAATCGACCCCGTTTCGCTTCGCCGGAGTGCTGCCAGTCACGGCGCAGAAAACGGCGAACAAGTGTTTTTTTTTTTTTTTCCTAGAATTTGTGTTATAGAAGGCACATTTGATATCGGACGATAATTTTCAACTTTATCACGCGCACCGATTTTCGTGTAGAGGTTTGCAAGTTTATGGGAATTTCTCCACTTGGAATAATGCGATTTAGTAGTACTACGAGAACTTCATGGATGTACTCAAGGGTACGGGGCAAGTCAGTTACGTCAACACCTGCAGATTTTTTACACTTCAAACTGAAAATTGTTGGTTGTGAGTCCTCGTGTGATATTAAAGGCCGATTCGCTAACACATAGAACAAAGAAAGAAAGGAAGAAAAAACGCCCGCGCTCGCTCAAGAAACCTGGGTTCGCAACAAGTGGCAACAACAAGCAACCGAGCGAGTGCGCCAAAACCCGTGGCGGCCGAACAAACGCGAAGTCCCAACCGCGTCAGCCGGGGCGGCACGGGACAGGAAAAATCACTTCAGCCGGGGCGGCGGGGCACCGAATAAACCTCGTCACCTCGTCGCAGGATAAAAGAGGAAACAAAAAGTCTAAACAGCGTCTGCTGGAGCGAATGCGTAATAAAACAACAACAACAACAAAAAAAAAAACACCCGCGCTCAAGAAGTCTGCAATCCTCACAAAAGGCGACTGTGACCGAGCAGCGTCAGCCGGGGCCGTGCGGAAACGGAAAAACCGCGACTACCGGGGCGTCGAGGCACCGAAAAATCCACTTCAGCCGCGGCGAAAAAAAAAACAAAAAGAAAGACGGAGGGGGGGGGGGGGAACCACGTCTGCCGGGGCGAAGGAAAAAAAAAAACGCGTCTGCCGGGGCGAGCCCGGGTGCGGCACCACCGGGAAAACTGTGGCAAACAGACATGGCGATCGAGTGAGTGGGCCGCCAGCCAGGCTCAGCCAAAAAGTGCAAAGTCCGAACTGCGTCAGCCGGGGCGGCAAAAACCGCGTCAGCCGGGGCGGCGCAAAAAACCGCGTCTGCCGGGGCGGCACGAAACCGCGTCAGCCGGGGCGGGGCGAAAACTGCGTCAGCCGGGGCGAAAAGAAAAAAAAAAAACGCGTCTGCCGGGGCAAGCCCGGGTGCGGCACCACCGGGAAAACTGTGGCAAACAGACATGGCGATCGAGTGAGTGGGCCGCCAGCCAGGCACAGCCGAAAAGTGCAAAGTCCGAACCGTGTCAGCCGGGGCGACGCAAAAACCGCGTCAGCCGGGGCGGCGCGAAAACCGCGTCAGCCGGGGCGGCACGAAACCGCGTCAGCCGGGGCGGCGCGAAAACTGCGTCAGCCGGGGCGGCGCGAAAACCTCGTCAGCCGGGGCGAGCGAAAAGGGGGGGGGGGGGAACCACGTCTGCCGGGGCGAAAGAAAAAAAAAACGCGTCTGCCGGGGCGAGCCCGGGTGCGGCACCACCGGGAAGACTGTGGCAAACAGACATGGCGATCGAGTGAGTGGGCCGCCAGCCAGGCTCAGCCCAAAAAGTGCCAAGTCCGAACTGCGTCAGCCGGGGCGGCAAAAACCGCGTCAGCCGGGGCGGCGCGAAAACCGCGTCTGCCGGGGCGGCGCGAAAACTGCGTCAGCCGGGGCGAGCCCGGGTGCGGCACCACCGGGAAAACTGTGGCTAACAGACATGGCGATCGAGTGAGTGGGCCACCAGCCAGGCTCAGCCAAAAAGTGCCAAGTCCGAACTGCGTCAGCCGGGGCGGCAAAAACCGCGTCAGCCGGGGCGGCGCAAAAAAACCGCGTCTGCCGGGGCGGCACGAAACCGCGTCAGCCGGGGCGGCGCGAAAACTGCGTCAGCCGGGGCGAAAGAAAAAAAAAACGCGTCTGCCGGGGCGAGCCCGGGTGCGGCACCACCGGGAAAACTGTGGCAAACAGACATGGCGATCGAGTGAGTGGGCCGCCAGCCAGGCACAGCCGAAAAGTGCTAAGTCCGAACTGCGTCTGCCGGGGCGGCACGAAACCGCGTCAGCCGGGGCGGCGCGAAAACCGCGTCTGCCGGGGCGGCACGAAACCGCGTCAGCCGGGGCGGCGCGAAAACTGCGTCAGCCGGGGCGAGCCCGGGTGCGGCACCACCGGGAAAACTGTGGCAAACAGACATGGCGATCGAGTGAGTGGGCCGCCAGCCAGGCACAGCCGAAAAGTGCTAAGTCCGAACTGCGTCTGCCGGGGCGGCACGAAACCGCGTCAGCCGGGGCGGCGCGAAAACCGCGTCTGCCGGGGCGGCACGAAACCGCGTCAGCCGGGGCGGCGCGAAAACTGCGTCAGCCGGGGCGAGCCCGGGTGCGGCACCACCGGGAAAACTGTGGCAAACAGACATGGCGATCGAGTGAGTGGGCCGCCAGCCAGGCACAGCCGAAAAGTGCTAAGTCCGAACTGCGTCAGCCGGGGCGGCAAAAACCGCGTCAGCCGGGGCGGCGCAAAAAACCGCGTCTGCCGGGGCGGCACGAAACCGCGTCAGCCGGGGCGGCGTGAAAACTGCGTCAGCCGGGGCGAAAGAAAAAAAAAAAAACGCGTCTGCCGGGGCGAGCCCGGGTGCGGCACCACCGGGAAAACTGTGGCAAACAGACATGGCGATCGAGTGAGTGGGCCGCCAGCCAGGCACAGCCGAAAAGTGCTAAGTCCGAACTGCGTCTGCCGGGGCGGCACGAAACCGCGTCAGCCGGGGCGGCGCGAAAACCGCGTCTGCCGGGGCGGCACGAAACCGCGTCAGCCGGGGCGGCGCGAAAACTGCGTCAGCCGGGGCGAGCCCGGGTGCGGCACCACCGGGAAAACTGTGGCAAACAGACATGGCGATCGAGTGAGTGGGCCGCCAGCCAGGCACAGCCGAAAAGTGCTAAGTCCGAACTGCGTCTGCCGGGGCGGCACGAAACCGCGTCAGCCGGGGCGGCGCGAAAACCGCGTCTGCCGGGGCGGCGCGAAAACTGCGTCAGCCGGGGCGAGCCCGGGTGCGGCACCACCGGGAAAACTGTGGCAAACAGACATGGCGATCGAGTGAGTGGGCCGCCAGCCAGGCACAGCCGAAAAGTGCAAAGTCCGAACCGTGTCAGCCGGGGCGACGCAAAAACCGCGTCAGCCGGGGCGGCGCGAAAACCGCGTCAGCCGGGGCGGCACGAAACCGCGTCAGCCGGGGCGGCGCGAAAACTGCGTCAGCCGGGGCGGCGCGAAAACCTCGTCAGCCGGGGCGAGCGAAAAGGGGGGGGGGGGGGAACCACGTCTGCCGGGGCGAAAGAAAAAAAAAACGCGTCTGCCGGGGCGAGCCCGGGTGCGGCACCACCGGGAAGACTGTGGCAAACAGACATGGCGATCGAGTGAGTGGGCCGCCAGCCAGGCTCAGCCCAAAAAGTGCCAAGTCCGAACTGCGTCAGCCGGGGCGGCAAAAACCGCGTCAGCCGGGGCGGCGCGAAAACCGCGTCTGCCGGGGCGGCGCGAAAACTGCGTCAGCCGGGGCGAGCCCGGGTGCGGCACCACCGGGAAAACTGTGGCTAACAGACATGGCGATCGAGTGAGTGGGCCACCAGCCAGGCTCAGCCAAAAAGTGCCAAGTCCGAACTGCGTCAGCCGGGGCGGCAAAAACCGCGTCAGCCGGGGCGGCGCAAAAAAACCGCGTCTGCCGGGGCGGCACGAAACCGCGTCAGCCGGGGCGGCGCGAAAACTGCGTCAGCCGGGGCGAAAGAAAAAAAAAAACGCGTCTGCCGGGGCGAGCCCGGGTGCGGCACCACCGGGAAAACTGTGGCAAACAGACATGGCGATCGAGTGAGTGGGCCGCCAGCCAGGCACAGCCGAAAAGTGCTAAGTCCGAACTGCGTCTGCCGGGGCGGCACGAAACCGCGTCAGCCGGGGCGGCGCGAAAACCGCGTCTGCCGGGGCGGCACGAAACCGCGTCAGCCGGGGCGGCGCGAAAACTGCGTCAGCCGGGGCGAGCCCGGGTGCGGCACCACCGGGAAAACTGTGGCAAACAGACATGGCGATCGAGTGAGTGGGCCGCCAGCCAGGCACAGCCGAAAAGTGCTAAGTCCGAACTGCGTCTGCCGGGGCGGCACGAAACCGCGTCAGCCGGGGCGGCGCGAAAACCGCGTCTGCCGGGGCGGCACGAAACCGCGTCAGCCGGGGCGGCGCGAAAACTGCGTCAGCCGGGGCGAGCCCGGGTGCGGCACCACCGGGAAAACTGTGGCAAACAGACATGGCGATCGAGTGAGTGGGCCGCCAGCCAGGCACAGCCGAAAAGTGCTAAGTCCGAACTGCGTCAGCCGGGGCGGCAAAAACCGCGTCAGCCGGGGCGGCGCAAAAAACCGCGTCTGCCGGGGCGGCACGAAACCGCGTCAGCCGGGGCGGCGCGAAAACTGCGTCAGCCGGGGCGAAAGAAAAAAAAAACGCGTCTGCCGGGGCGAGCCCGGGTGCGGCACCACCGGGAAAACTGTGGCAAACAGACATGGCGATCGAGTGAGTGGGCCGCCAGCCAGGCACAGCCGAAAAGTGCTAAGTCCGAACTGCGTCTGCCGGGGCGGCACGAAACCGCGTCAGCCGGGGCGGCGCGAAAACCGCGTCTGCCGGGGCGGCACGAAACCGCGTCAGCCGGGGCGGCGCGAAAACTGCGTCAGCCGGGGCGAGCCCGGGTGCGGCACCACCGGGAAAACTGTGGCAAACAGACATGGCGATTGAGTGAGTGGGCC
>NW_027464841.1:160000-165000 GCF_043290135.1 Rhipicephalus microplus
GTTTGTTACAATGGGACATTGCTGTAAGTAGTGGTCAAAACTTTCTATTATGTTTGAACAATAACATGTCGCTTGTTGCAGTATTCCGAATCGTGTAAAGTAGAATGGAAATCTTCCATGTCCTGTTATTGCCTGTGATGTGTAGTAATTAGTTGGAAAATGTGGCGGAATGAAATTTGTATTTCTTATCCATGTAAATGTGTAGCTATGCTTGCCTTCTTTCTTCCATAATTCATTCCACTCGTCGTTTAACTTTTTCTTTAATTCTTTTGCTATAACTGTTTTCGTTATGGGAACAAATATTTCCTCTCCGTCTTTGCTCGCTTCTTTTGCGCATTCGTCGGCTAATGTGTTCCCTATATTCCCACTGTGTGCTTTTACGTAGGTCAGTTTAATATCTTTACTTTGTGTTTGGCTTAAGGTTTTCCTGATGTTACAAATAATTGGATTTAGGTTATCTGGATTTTTTATTGCCAGAAGTGCAGATTGGCTGTCTGTAAAAAGCTGGTATTTAACGAAAGCTTGTAGAGGCCAGATATGTTCTATTGCTTTCTGGATTGCAATGATCTCAGCCTCGTAATTACTGCTGTGTTCTGGAAGTTTATATTTTTTCACTGTTTGGATTTGGTTATCTTTGTTTAGTATTATAAATGCCGCTCCTGTTTCTTTTTCTTTCTTTGATCCGTCTGTGTATATTTTGAAGTCTGCTTCTTCCTCTGTTGTTCCAAAGGGTATGCTAACTTTATTTGCTGGATGATCTTGCCATTGGTCGTGTTTCTTCATTATTTCGTTTTCGGTGTATACTTTCTGTTGCCATGTGAAGTTCTTTCCTTTCTTAAGTATGCAGTGTAATTCGTTTTCTTTTTCGATTGTCAAATGGAGAGGTGGAATGTTTGCTAATATGTTGAGTGAAAGATTTGATGTTGTTTTGAATGATTTAGTTATTAATAATAAAGGTAATCTTTGGATTGATTTCAGTTTTTTAATAAAAATGGTTTTTCGGCTATACCATGCTGGGGAGGCGTATGTAACCATTCGTTCTATACCCCTTTTATATATTAACTGTAGTGTGTTTCTATTTGTATGTTTGTCGTCTTTTATTGTACGACTTAAATTATACGTGACTTCGTCTACTTTTCTTTTTAAGTATTTTAGATGTGGGAGGAATGTTAGTTTTGTGTCCAAGACCACCCCTAGAATTTTCATTTCGTTAACCATTTTGATTTTATCCTGTCCGATTTTTATTTGGGGTTGATGGCTAATGTACTGCTTTCCGATTATCATATATTCCGATTTTTCCTTATTCAGGGTTATTCCTTTTTGATGTGCCCACTGATTTATTAGTGTTAGTGCCTTCGTAGCTTTTTCCTCCACCTCTTTTCTTGAGCGGAACTTTATGTGTAACACCACGTCGTCCGCAAAGGCTTGGATGTGTACTCCTTCTTGAAGCTGAGTTTCTAATAGGTCGCCTATTGTTATATTCCAACAGAGTGGGCTTAAAGGTGACCCCTGTGGGGAACCTGAAGTTAGTGTTTTCTTAATTTTTACTCCATCTGTTTCATAGATTATTTTCCTGTTCCGTAGAATATTGTCCGCCAGTTTTATTAGGTTGTTGGGACACTTATATTCTTCTAATTTCTGAATAACTACTTCGGGTTTTATAGAATTGAATGCGTTTTTAATATCTAGTGCTATTAGCATGCTGTTTAGCTTATCAATTTTCGCTTGGTTTATTCGTTTGATTATTTCTTCCAATGCCGTGGTTGTTGATGTCCCATGGGTAAATCCAAATTGTTTTTTGTTAAAATGGTGATTTTTAAACAAGAAATAATAGATTCTATCTTTTATGAGCTTTTCTAATATTTTTCCCAAAATCGAGTTAATAGCTATTGGGCGATATTTGTTTTCCTCGGATTTGTCCTCTCCGTTCCCTTTTGGAATCAATATAATTTTAGATTCTTTCCATCTTTGAGGAAAATGTCCGTGCTTTAAGCATGCATTAAAAAGATTGACAAAGAAAGTCTTATGCCTTTCATACATCACTTGTATGAGGTTAGTTTTTAGGTTGTCTGGTCCGGGGGTTACATCTTTCCTCAGATTTTTTACTATCTGCGTTACTTCAATCTCTGTAAATGGGAGGTCATCACTGGGTAAATTTCTTTCTCTCATTTCTGCTCCCGATGTCCAATTTCCTCCCTGTTTGTTATTGTTTATTGTGTCGTTGCTTGATTGTATTTGACTGTGTCCTGGCTCGTCATTTTCCATGCAGTTAGGGTATAAATTTCCTAGAATGTGTTCTATTGTTTCCTGAAGAGTCTTTGTGACTTCTCCATTTTCTTTTGTGATGCTTCTAAACATAACCTTGGTTTTCATCTTATTTCGTGCAATTTTATACGGTAGGATGAATGGATTTTTCGTAGCCTTAGTACATAGAGTTTTCCAACTGTTGTTTTTAGCCTGTTCTATCATGTTGTTATACGTGTCATGTTCTTTATAGTATTCCTTTTTGTATTGTTCTCTGATATCCCCTTTCGCCTTTTGATACCTCCTTCGTAGTGCTCTGACTCTCTTCCTTTCAATTTCTAGGTCTCTTGACCACCAAGTATTCGGTTTTTGTTTAGAAGGTTTTTTCTTTTTACTGAATTCCTTCTTAAGTTTCTCGATTTTCTCGTGTAGCGTATTCACTATTTCTTCAATACTTTCCTTCGTGTTTATTTTCCCCTGGACTTCCTCAAACCAGGGATCAATTTGCAACTTTTCCATGACTTTTGTTTGCCCTTTTAACGTTAGGCCATATTCCTCTGGAAGTTCTTCATTTTTAATAACAACTTTAATGTATCTGTGATCGCTGTGATTATAGGTTTTAAGTACTTCCCAGCTTTTAATATCCTGGTTTAGGTTTGCGTCACATATGGTGAGGTCAATCCAACCCCTCGCCCTACTTGTTTTAAATGTCGGAGGTGATTCTTTGGCATTTAATAATGTCAGGTTGTGTAATACTGTGAATTCTAATACTTTTTCACCTTTCTCATCCGTCTCCGTGCTTCCCCAAATTTGATGTTTTGAGTTGAAGTCACCCATTATTATCGTGTTAATGTCTATAAATTTCTGTAAAATGTTTCCTATTGCTGACATTGCCAGCTCGACGTTTTCATTCGGAGGACAGTAGCAGTTGATAATTACCAATTCTCTTTCACCTTTATTTATCTTGACTGCTATTAGTTTTTGTTCTATAATAATTGGGAAAGCGGTTATATTTTCTTTGTGTATTATGATGGCTGTCTTCGGGTCTTTGTTGTTGGCTATAACTTTATGCTTTAGCGGAAACCCTATGATTTTGTTGTTGAGCGAATATGGTTCTTGGAGTACAGATATGTCGAATTCTTCTTCTTGTTGAAAATTGTTTAGTGACTGATTTGCCTTAAATGCCCTGCCTAAATTTACCTGTATTATTTGTATTTCAGTGCTATTCGCCATTGTGCCTGTGTGTTGGGTACTCTTAGTTTAGTCTAGCTAGAATTTTGCCTTTCTCGGCCTGTACCTTTGTTATGTATACCGGGCATTCCCTGGACATCATAGAATGATCTGTCTCGGTGCGACCCTCAGTCTCGCAGATGTTGCAGTGCGATTCTGCTTCACATTCTCTTTGGTAGTGACCTCGTTGGCCACAGTTAATGCAGCGCTGGGGGCCATCGCAATCGGGAGCAATGTGGCCGTGCATGGCGCATCTTGTGCATCTTGGCCAAAAGATGTCGTCAAAGATCGGGCATCGTGACCAGCCGATGTTCAGTGCAGTTCGGCTTCCGATTGCTTTGTTTGCACTTCGATTTAGGGCAAGAATCACTGTCTTGCCTCTCTTGCCCGGCCATGTCTTCTTTATTGTTATGTCTTCTGGCGAGCACACCAAACGGTTTTGCCTGACGATTCGGGCTGGGAGATTGACCTCGTCAATTTCATCCTCGAGTCCAATTATTTTCTTATGGATCCTGTTCTCCTTTGGGAGCTTGGCTTCAACATTTCTCAGTTCTCTGTCCTTCTGAATGAACTGGAGAATCTTAGCTGAGTCTTCTTTTGACTTCGTCATCACGACAATTCCCTCTCTCCCTGGCCGAATTGTTGCTTCTTGGATTCCCAGGTCGAGGGGATCCACCCGCTGCCTCAGAAGCGATGCGACCTCTTTTTTCTCCATTGTTCCGGAAGATACCACCAGAGCATAGGTTGGTCGGCTCTCGGTTGCGGGAGTGTTGCTCTGTGTTGGCTCTTCCCTTTGTTCGAGTGGTTCTTCTTGTCTTCTTTTCTCCAATTCTTCGATCCTGCCTTTTTGGAACGCAATCTGTTGGGCCTGTTCCATTAACAGGTTTTTCAATTTAGCTTGTTCGGAGATTATCGCTTCAATCTGCTGGGCTACCGCCTCGTCGCCGCCCGTCAATGTAGAGATTTTAATGAGAGCCCTCATAGTGTTCTTGTCTGCTTTGGAAAGTCTAGACAAAACTGTACCCTTTTCTCCGCGGCTGGTTGGGAGTGACGATTGTGAATTTCTGTCTTCGTCCCCGTCCCAGTTGTCTAGCGCTCCTTCGTTAGCAGCCGTTTGTGTTTGAGGGTGGACCTCTCCTCCTTCAGCTTCTTCGGTTTCGGTTCCTCGGCTGCCTCCCTCTACCTGGTCATTCTCGGTTGGGCTCCACCAATCTGTTTCAAGAGAAGCTTTGGCGGGCATCGCTCCTTGTGGTTCTTCTTTCTTTGCCTTCTCTTCTTTGTTGGTCACTTGTTTTTGTTCCACCCTCTTGGTCTTCTTCTTCTGTATCTTGTCTGTCTTCGCCCCTTGCGTGGGGTCTGTAATTGCAGAGTCGTCATTGCTTCCTGTGTTTTTTAGGACCTTTGACGTAGGCCCCACTGCTGGGTTTGCCGTTTGTAGAGGTCCTCTTCCCTCCAGTCCTTGTTTCTGGGTTTCCGTTCTCATCCCCTTGGGTTTCAACATCTTCTCCTAATCTCCACGCTGTGTT
>NW_027464841.1:170000-187500 GCF_043290135.1 Rhipicephalus microplus
GCCGTGCTCTCCGCATCAACCGCGTACGCAGCGAACCGCAAACGTCGGGCGCAGCCTCCTCACCTCCCTGCGCTTTGCGCGCGAACGTTCCCTGTTCGCGCGGCAAAGCCTGGAGGAGGCACGGCCCCGCAGCGTGTTCGAGCGCCCGGTCTACGGGACACCCTGCTTACTTCGAGGGCAACAAGCGCAACGCAAGGCTGCGATCTCGCGCACTTTGCGCACGGCTGGAGAAGCTTTGCTGGCCGGCTTTCGCTCCTCGTGTTTACCGTGCGTTAAAGTTGCGCGTCCGTGGCTCTCGCAGCTCTTGCGCGCCCGGTCGCAGAGAGGAGTACGCAACCTCGACCGCACTTTCCCTGCAGGCTTCCTTCCGACTCGAAGTCCTGCGGCGGTCTCAACGAGGTGCCACATCCTCAATGCAGTCGGTCGCCCCCGTTTCGGTTGGGCTCTGGCACGACGGTCGCCACCGTCTCGCCCTTGAGTGGCCGCTGTTGGCGCTCGCTGTGAGGTGTTCAGCGTGCTGTCCGTGTTGCCGACGCGGTCAAAACGAGTCGACGGCTCACGTTCCCTTGTGCGCCGAAGGCTCTCTTGATATGTGATCCGACCCTCAGACAGACGAAGCCAAGGGAAGACCCAAGGCCGCAATGTGCGTTCAAAGAATCAGTGCTCAGTGTGTCCTGCAATTCACACCAAGTCTCGCAGCTGGCTGCGTTCTTCATCGACCCGAGAACCGAGTGATCCACCGCTTAGAGTCGTGAAAAAGTGTTTGTTCAATTCCGTACAGTCAAAACCAAACGTTTCTGGCACTCGGCCAAACAGTGGCCAAGAAGGGCGCTTTTCAGCGCACGCTTGGACTCCAAAACTCTGCCGCGCCTTTTTCGGCTGCCGCAAATCGAGCAAACGGTGTGTTTCGGACGGCGTTTCGCTTTCGCTACTTGCGAGTGCTTTCGTGGTCCACCCCTCTATAAATACTCGGGAGGCGTCGAAGCCGGTTCTCCAAGCCGGACCCGTAGGTATCGTTGTGTGCTCGCTCTCATTGGCCCGCCTAACCAGAAAATGCCTGCGGTACACCCATTTGGATAAGAGTGCACGCAGATGCGGGCCTCGACGGCTACACATTTCCTCGGGCGGCCGCCTCCCGGCCTCCGTGGAGCGCGGGATGCACGGTCCCATCGACAAGCCTCTCCCGTTTTTACCGTGGCGTCGCGGTTCACCACGGCAGGCGGGTCGGTCTCCTCCGCATAAAAAGGGGGACCCCCGCTTTTTGTTCCACGAAATCGCACAAGCTTTTTTCGCATCCACGGTTTGCCACCGCACACCAAAATGCCGATCCGGCTGCCTACTTTAGCCAACAGGTGGAGCCAGGCGCGCCGTACTTGCGCGGCACTTCCCACGTCCACCGAAGTCGGTGCCAAGGACCACTTTCGGCGCCGGAGCCGCGTACGAGCCTACTCGAGGCGGAAGAACGAAGCCAGCAAGGGCCTGGCCGCAAGTGCGTTCAATTGTCGGGACGTCCAAGTCCCTCGTTCTTCCGTGCTTCCTCTTTCGGCAAGTCGTTGCGGCACCTTCCCAAAGCGCGCAGACCCGCTAATCGCGACGAGCGCGACGTGGCCGTGCCGCCTTTCCCTCGGCAGCAAGCAAAACGCCTGGCAACGTCGACGCTCCCCTAACCGCGATCTCGCACCGTGTTTCGTGTGGCGAATTCAAAAGCCGGCCGGCGCTGCTGCAACCATTACGGTCGGTACGCATACGCCGCGGAGGGCGGGACGGTCATCGGAGCGTGCGGTTCCTCCATCGAGTACTGCGCACCTCGGCCGTCGCATCGCCGTGCCATGACCGGCCGCGCGTCAACGCGAACCGGTGCCAGCGAGATCCCTCGCCTGCAAGAACCGACCGGCAGCCTCCGTCACCCGAGGACGCGGAGGCGCTTGCCGCGGACGGCGGGACGGTATGCACTGGTGCACAGCGGACCCGTCACATCGCCAGTTCCTTGACCGACCGCCGACGCTTGTGCCGTTCCTCTCGTACTTGGCAGTCGCCGCGCGATTGTCGGGTCTCGTTCTTGCACGCTCGAACGGTCGGGAGGGCACTCGGCTGGCGTTTCGGGAACGCGCAGCCTCGCCTTCTACCGACGTAACCACGACTCGCCGTTCGCGCTCCGCCGCTCCTGTTTACAGTACTAGGCGGTCCCGCAGCGGTCGGGTCGCGCATTTCGAGCGCTTCGAGCCACGGTGCAGTGGCGGGTCGAAAGCCGACCTATGAGTGCGTTGCGCCGTTTGTACCCGCGTCCGCCACCTGGCCGACCGTCCAAGGTCGCGGTGTTGGCGTCCGCTGGGCGCAACAATTTGTCACGGGGTGCCGCTCCACATTCAGGCAGCCCCGTGGGGAAAAGCCGACCCCGCGTCCAAACGGGGTCAGCGGCAGAAAGTGTCGGGCGCAGACGCAGCTGAGGCGCTCACCCTTCACAATCCGTTAATGATCCTTCCGCAGGTTCACCTACGGAAACCTTGTTACGACTTTTACTTCCTCTAAATGATCAAGTTTGGTCATCTTTCCAACAGACCGGCGCAACCGAAAGGCCGCGCCGGACATCGGTCCGAAGACCTCACTAAATCATTCAATCGGTAGTAGCGACGGGCGGTGTGTACAAAGGGCAGGGACGTAATCAACGCGAGCTTATGACTCGCGCTTACTGGGAATTCCTCGTTCAAGGGGAACAATTGCAAGCCCCTATCCCAATCACGAAAGAAGTTCCACGGGTTACCCAGTCTTTTCAGACAGGGATAAAGACACGCTGCTTCCTTCAGTGTAGCGCGCGTGCGGCCCCGGACATCTAAGGGCATCACAGACCTGTTATTGCTCTGTTTCGTGCGGCTAGGAGCCGCTTGTCCCTCTAAGAAGGTTGTAAGGTGCTGGGAACCCCGCACCTATTTAATAGGCTAGAGTCTCGTTCGTTATCGGAATTAACCAGACAAATCGCTCCACCAACTAAGAACGGCCATGCACCACCATCCACCGAATCAAGAAAGAGCTCTCAATCTGTCAATCCTCCCAGTGTCCGGGCCGGGTAAGTTTTCCCGTGTTGAGTCAAATTAAGCCGCAGGCTCCACTCCTGGTGGTGCCCTTCCGTCAATTCCTTTAAGTTTCAGCTTTGCAACCATACTTCCCCCGGAACCCAAATACTTTGGTTTCCCGGAAGCTGCCCGCCGAGTCATTTGAGTAACTCAGGCGGATCGCTGGTTGGCATCGTTTATGGTCAGAACTAGGGCGGTATCTGATCGCCTTCGAACCTCTGACTTTCGTTCTTGATCAATGAAAACATTCTTGGCAAATGCTTTCGCAGTAGTTCGTCTTGCGACGGTCCAAGAATTTCACCTCTAGCGCCGCAATACGAATGCCCCCGTCCGTCCCTCTTAATCATTACCTCGTATTCCAAAAACCAACAGAACAGAAACGAGGTCTTGTTCTATTATTCCATGCAAGTTTATTCAGGCGACTCGCCTGCGTTGAGCACTCTAATTTTTTCAAAGTAAAAGCACCGGCCATCTCGAGGCACACAATGAAGTGCACCAAGAAAGAACCGGCATGATGTTCAGTCCGAGCCGTCGCATCGGGTAGATGCACTACTCGTCTGGAACTGAGATCCAACTACGAGCTTTTTAACCGCAGCAGCTTTAGTATACGCTATTGGAGCTGGAATTACCGCGGCTGCTGGCACCAGACTTGCCCTCCAATTGATCCTCGTTAAAGGATTTAGAGTGTACTCATTTCAATTACGGGGCCTCAAAAGAGTCCCGTATTGTTATTTTTCGTCACTACCTCCCCGTGCCGGGAGTGGGTAATTTGCGCGCCTGCTGCCTTCCTTGGATGTGGTAGCCGTTTCTCAGGCTCCCTCTCCGGAATCGAACCCTGATTCTCCGTTACCCGTAACAACCATGGTAAGCAAGTAACCTACCATCGAAAGTTGATAAGGCAGACACTTGAAAGAAACGTCGCCGGCTCGTGGCCATGCGATCAGCACAAAGTTATCCAGAGTCACCACACAATACGGGCCGAAACCCGATCGATCTTGGTCTAATAAAAGCACCCGTTACCCAAAGGGCTCCAGGCTCACTGCATGTATTAGCTCTAGAATTGCCACAGTTATCCAAGTAGGAAGAAACGATCTAAGGAACCATAACTGATTTAATGAGCCATTCGCGGTTTCGCCTTATTTCGGCATGTACTTAGACATGCATGGCTTAATCTTTGAGACAAGCATATGATTACTGGCAGGATCAACCAGGTAATCGTTCGACTGCGCGTCCGTCCTCGCCTTCGGCGGGCCGGACGCAGTCTGTGTGCGGCGGAGGCCACCTTCAGGCGCCCCAACACGCTTATTTTGCACTCCGAGATGACGGCGTTCGAGCTCGCTACGGCACAACCTTCCCGAAAGACGAGTGGGAGCCGTGCGGCAAGAAGCACGTTCATGCTCGCTCTTTTTCGTTGCATCGACTCGGTCGCGCCGTGCGGGTTGCCCAAGCCCGCTGCACTGTCGGTGGACCGGCCGGAACTAGCAACGGAGCCGAGACTGCAAAGCCGCCAGACGACGGGTCACGCCCGCGTCTTCGGCGCTTTCGCATCTGAATCGCCCGAGGACGACACGGAACACACCTCGATATCGTGGTAAAACGGCACCGTCCGACAACCAGCCCCTAACGCATCAAGCGGATGAGGCTGCAGACGACTGCCGTGGATTCCCCTGGAGCAGACCCGAGGACACGCTTGACGAGGCCGAAGCCCGCCGCATATCAGACACCCGGTCGCTTTCGCGTACGCCGCTCACGAGAACCCCCACATAATAGCAGCGATAAGTACCCAGACCTCCTTGGGCACTAATACGAGCGTACTCGAGAAAATTTCACCGCGGGTGTGCCCCGAAACGTGTGGCACGTTGAGCGTGCCACAAGTCTACGTCGCTCTCAAACCCGCCGAGGTCGTAGAATTTGCGACCCTACTCACGAAATTCCCACCGAGGATACGGCCGCAAACGTACCGCACCTTGGGTAGGCCACGAGTTTGTGCAACACTAAGCTGACGGCACAGCACCGAGGTCGTGCGCGCACGCACGGGAAAATTCCGCCGCGGTTTCTGCCGAAAACGTGAGGCACCACGACTCTCCGCAAGTTCGCGTCGACTGCGAAAGACCGAAGTCGTGAACGACGTGTCCGCTACTCGCCGCCGACACGCTGGACACCAAACGTACAACGACTCGACGGCGTCGTAGAGGCCCACGACGCGGTTTTCCTTAACGACGTCTCGGCGTGGCACCGACAGGTTAGAACGGCCGACCAACGTTCCCTGTCCGCCGTTCGGCTCAGTCGAAGGGCTCGGCGACTTCGGCAACGCTGCGAAGCCGCACGGTGACGCACGCCATGTCCCCATTTTTTTTTTTTTTTCTTTCTGCGTCTGCCGGGGTGCCCCTATAATAGCAGCGATAAGCACCCAGACCGCCGTGGGTCGCTCGCCCCGGCTGACGTGGTTTTTCGTACTCCTGCGGCGGTCGCCGTCAAGCACGTCCAAATACGCTACTTTCGTGGGCGCATTCACGCTCTTTCGCTTCGCCGGAGTGCCAGCACTCACTCTGCCAAAAACGGCGAACATCCGAGCGGCGGTTCCCACTTTTGCGTCGGCGTCGCAAACCCCGCCCCGGCAGACGAGGTTTGCCGTACTCGTGCGACGGTGGCCGGCGGGCACGTCGAAAGACGCCGATATCGTGCGCGAATTGGCGCACCTTGGCTTCACCGGAGTGCCGCCACTGACTCCTCCAAAAACGGCGAAGATCCGAGCGGCGCTTCCCACTTTCGCATCGGCGTCCCGAACTCCGCCCCGGCTGACGCGGTTTACCGTACTCGTGCGACGGTCGCCGGCGAGCACGTGGAAAGACGCCGATATCGTGCCCGAATCGGCTCCGTTCGGCTTCGCCGGAGTGCCAGCACTGGCTCGGCGAAAGACGACGAACATCCGAGCGACGGTTCTCACTATTGCGTACGCGTCGCAAACCCCGCCCCGGCAGACGCACTTTGCCGTACTCGTGCGACGGTCGCCGGCGAGCACGTAGAAAGACGCCGATATCGTGCCGGAATCGGCCCCGTTTGGCTTCGCCGGAGTGCCAGCACTCACTCGGCCACAAACGGCGAACATCCGAGCGGCGGTTCCCACTTAGCCGTCGGCGTCCCGAACTCCGCCCCGGCAGACGCGGTTGCCGAGCTCGTGCGACTAGCGACCGCGAAGCCGTCTCGCGACGCCGCTTTCGTGCGCGGCTCCCACTGCGACCTGGGTCACCCGAGGTCGACGAGCAAGAAAGAATGTCGAAAAAAATTTTTTTTTTTTTTGCGTCTGCCGGGGTGCCCCTATAATAGCAGCGATAAGCACCCAGACCGCCATGGGTCGCTCGCCCCGGCTGACGTGGTTTTTCGTTTTCCTGCGGTGGTCGTCGTCAAGCACGTCCAAACACGCCACTTTCGTGGGCGCATTCGCGCTCTTTCGCTTCGCCGGAGTGCCAGCACTCACTCTGCCAAAAACGGCGAACATCCTAGTGGCGGTTCCCACTTTTGCGTCGGCGTCGCCAACCCCGCCCCGGCATACGCGGTTTGCCGTACTCGTGCGGCGGTGGCCGGCGGGCACGTCGAAAGACACCGATATCGTGCGCGAGTCGATGCTTCTTGGTCTCGCAGGAGGGCCGCCACTCACTCCTGCAAAAACGGCGAAGATCCGAGCGGCGCTTCCCACTTTTTCGTCGGCATCGCAAACCTCGCCCCGGCAGACGCGCTTTGCCGTACTCGTGCGACGGTCGCCGGCGAGCACGTCGAAATACGCCGATATCGTGCCCGAATCGGCCCCGTTTCGCTTCGCCGGAGTGCCAGCACTCACTCGGCCAAAAACGGCGAACATCCGAGCAGCGGTACCCACTTAGCCGTCGGCATCCCGAACTCCGCGCCGGCTGACGCGGTTGCCGAGCTCGTGCGACTAGCGACCGCGAACGCGTCTCGCGACGCCGCTTTCGTGCGCGGCTCCCATTGCGACCTGGGTTACCCGAGCTCGACCAGCAAAAAAGAAGGTCGAAAAAAAATTTTTTTTTTCTGCGTCTGCCGGGGTGCCCCTATAATAGCAGCGATAAGCACCCAGACCGCCGTGGGTCGCTCGCCCCGGCTGACGTGGTTTTTCGTACTCCTGCAGCGGTCGCCGTCAAGCACGTCCAAATACGCCACTTTCGTGGGCGCTTTCGCGCTCTTTCGCGTCGCCGGTGTGCCAGCACTCACTCTGCCAAAAACGGCGAACATCCTAGTGGCGGTTCCCACTTTTGCGTCGGCGTCGCCAACCCCGCCCCGGCATACGCGGTTTGCCGTACTCGTGCGGCGGTGGCCGGCGGGCACGTCGAAAGACACCGATATCGTGCGCGAGTCGATGCTTCTTGGTCTCGCAGGAGGGCCGCCACTCACTCCTGCAAAAACGGCGAAGATCCGAGCGGCGCTTCCCACTTTTTCGTCGGCATCGCAAACCTCGCCCCGGCAGACGCGCTTTGCCGTACTCGTGCGACGGTCGCCGGCGAGCACGTCGAAATACGCCGATATCGTGCCCGAATCGGCCCCGTTTCGCTTCGCCGGAGTGCCAGCACTCACTCGGCCAAAAACGGCGAACATCCGAGCAGCGGTACCCACTTAGCCGTCGGCATCCCGAACTCCGCGCCGGCTGACGCGGTTGCCGAGCTCGTGCGACTAGCGACCGCGAACGCGTCTCGCGACGCCGCTTTCGTGCGCGGCTCCCATTGCGACCTGGGTTACCCGAGCTCGACCAGCAAAAAAGAAGGTCGAAAAAAAATTTTTTTTTTCTGCGTCTGCCGGGGTGCCCCTATAATAGCAGCGATAAGCACCCAGACCGCCGTGGGTCGCTCGCCCCGGCTGACGTGGTTTTTCGTACTCCTGCAGCGGTCGCCGTCAAGCACGTCCAAATACGCCACTTTCGTGGGCGCTTTCGCGCTCTTTCGCGTCGCCGGTGTGCCAGCACTCACTCTGCCAAAAACGGCCAACATCCGAGCGGCGGTTCCCACTTTTGCGTCGGCGTCGTAAACCCCGCCCCGGCAGACGCGGTTTGCCCTACTCGTTCGACGGTCGCCGGCGAGCGCGTCGAAAGACGCCGATATCGTGCGCTAATTGGCGCTCCTTGGCTTCTCCGGAGTGCCGCCACTCACTCCTCCAAAAACGGCGAAGATCCGAGCGGCGTTCTCCACTTTCGCATCGGCGTCCCGAACTCCGCCCGGGCTGACGCGGTTTACCGTACTCGTGCGACGGTCGCCGCCGGGCACGTCGAAAGACGCCGATACCGTGCCGTAATCGGCCCCGTTTGGCTTCGCCCGAGTGCCAGCACTCACTCGGCCAAAAACGGCGAACATCCGAGCAGCGTTTCCCACTTTCGCATCGGCGTCCCGAAGCCCGCCCCGGCAGACGCGGTTTGCCCTACTCGAGCGACGGTCGCCGGCGATCACGTCGAAAGGCGCCGAATTCGTGCACGAATCGATGCTTCTTGGTCTCGCAGGAGGGCCGCCACTCACTCCTGCAAAAACGGCGAAGATCCGAGTTGCGCTTCCCACTTTTTCGTCGGCGTCCCGAACTACGCCCCGGCTGACGCGGTTTACCGTACTCGTGCGACGGTCGCCGGCGGGCACTTCAAAATACGCCGATTTCGTGGGCGCATTCACGCTGTTTCGCTTCCCCGGAGTGCCAACACTCACTCTGCCGAAAGCGGCGATCATCCGAGCGGCGGTTCCCACTTTTGCGTCGGCTTCGCAAACGGCGCCCCGGCAGACGCGCTCGTGCGACGTACTCGTGCGACGGTCGCCGGCGAGCACGTCGAAAGACGCCGATATCGTGCTCGAATCGACCCCGTTTCGCTTCGCCGGAGTGCTGCCAGTCACGGCGCAGAAAACGGCGAACAAGTGTTTTTTTTTTTTTTTTCCTAGAATTTGTGTTATAGAAGGCACATTTGATATCGGACGATAATTTTCAACTTTATCACGCGCACCGATTTTCGTGTAGAGGTTTGCAAGTTTATGGGAATTTCTCCACTTGGAATAATGCGATTTAGTAGTACTACGAGAACTTCATGGATGTACTCAAGGGTACGGGGCAAGTCAGTTACGTCAACACCTGCAGATTTTTTACACTTCAAACTGAAAATTGTTGGTTGTGAGTCCTCGTGTGATATTAAAGGCCGATTCGCTAACACATAGAACAAAGAAAGAAAGGAAGAAAAAACGCCCGCGCTCGCTCAAGAAACCTGGGTTCGCAACAAGTGGCAACAACAAGCAACCGAGCGAGTGCGCCAAAACCCGTGGCGGCCGAACAAACGCGAAGTCCCAACCGCGTCAGCCGGGGCGGCACGGGACAGGAAAAATCACTTCAGCCGGGGCGGCGGGGCACCGAATAAACCTCGTCACCTCGTCGCAGGATAAAAGAGGAAACAAAAAGTCTAAACAGCGTCTGCTGGAGCGAATGCGTAATAAAACAACAACAACAACAAAAAAAAAACACCCGCGCTCAAGAAGTCTGCAATCCTCACAAAAGGCGACTGTGACCGAGCAGCGTCAGCCGGGGCCGTGCGGAAACGGAAAAACCGCGACTACCGGGGCGTCGAGGCACCGAAAAATCCACTTCAGCCGCGGCGAAAAAAAAAACAAAAAGAAAGACGGAGGGGGGGGGGGGAACCACGTCTGCCGGGGCGAAGGAAAAAAAAAAACGCGTCTGCCGGGGCGAGCCCGGGTGCGGCACCACCGGGAAAACTGTGGCAAACAGACATGGCGATCGAGTGAGTGGGCCGCCAGCCAGGCTCAGCCAAAAAGTGCAAAGTCCGAACTGCGTCAGCCGGGGCGGCAAAAACCGCGTCAGCCGGGGCGGCGCAAAAAACCGCGTCTGCCGGGGCGGCACGAAACCGCGTCAGCCGGGGCGGGGCGAAAACTGCGTCAGCCGGGGCGAAAAGAAAAAAAAAAAACGCGTCTGCCGGGGCAAGCCCGGGTGCGGCACCACCGGGAAAACTGTGGCAAACAGACATGGCGATCGAGTGAGTGGGCCGCCAGCCAGGCACAGCCGAAAAGTGCAAAGTCCGAACCGTGTCAGCCGGGGCGACGCAAAAACCGCGTCAGCCGGGGCGGCGCGAAAACCGCGTCAGCCGGGGCGGCACGAAACCGCGTCAGCCGGGGCGGCGCGAAAACTGCGTCAGCCGGGGCGGCGCGAAAACCTCGTCAGCCGGGGCGAGCGAAAAGGGGGGGGGGGGGAACCACGTCTGCCGGGGCGAAAGAAAAAAAAAACGCGTCTGCCGGGGCGAGCCCGGGTGCGGCACCACCGGGAAGACTGTGGCAAACAGACATGGCGATCGAGTGAGTGGGCCGCCAGCCAGGCTCAGCCCAAAAAGTGCCAAGTCCGAACTGCGTCAGCCGGGGCGGCAAAAACCGCGTCAGCCGGGGCGGCGCGAAAACCGCGTCTGCCGGGGCGGCGCGAAAACTGCGTCAGCCGGGGCGAGCCCGGGTGCGGCACCACCGGGAAAACTGTGGCTAACAGACATGGCGATCGAGTGAGTGGGCCACCAGCCAGGCTCAGCCAAAAAGTGCCAAGTCCGAACTGCGTCAGCCGGGGCGGCAAAAACCGCGTCAGCCGGGGCGGCGCAAAAAAACCGCGTCTGCCGGGGCGGCACGAAACCGCGTCAGCCGGGGCGGCGCGAAAACTGCGTCAGCCGGGGCGAAAGAAAAAAAAAAACGCGTCTGCCGGGGCGAGCCCGGGTGCGGCACCACCGGGAAAACTGTGGCAAACAGACATGGCGATCGAGTGAGTGGGCCGCCAGCCAGGCACAGCCGAAAAGTGCTAAGTCCGAACTGCGTCTGCCGGGGCGGCACGAAACCGCGTCAGCCGGGGCGGCGCGAAAACCGCGTCTGCCGGGGCGGCACGAAACCGCGTCAGCCGGGACGGCGCGAAAACTGCGTCAGCCGGGGCGAGCCCGGGTGCGGCACCACCGGGAAAACTGTGGCAAACAGACATGGCGATCGAGTGAGTGGGCCGCCAGCCAGGCACAGCCGAAAAGTGCTAAGTCCGAACTGCGTCTGCCGGGGCGGCACGAAACCGCGTCAGCCGGGGCGGCGCGAAAACCGCGTCTGCCGGGGCGGCACGAAACCGCGTCAGCCGGGGCGGCGCGAAAACTGCGTCAGCCGGGGCGAGCCCGGGTGCGGCACCACCGGGAAAACTGTGGCAAACAGACATGGCGATCGAGTGAGTGGGCCGCCAGCCAGGCACAGCCGAAAAGTGCTAAGTCCGAACTGCGTCAGCCGGGGCGGCAAAAACCGCGTCAGCCGGGGCGGCGCAAAAAACCGCGTCTGCCGGGGCGGCGCGAAAACTGCGTCAGCCGGGGCGAAAGAAAAAAAAAAAAACGCGTCTGCCGGGGCGAGCCCGGGTGCGGCACCACCGGGAAAACTGTGGCAAACAGACATGGCGATCGAGTGAGTGGGCCGCCAGCCAGGCACAGCCGAAAAGTGCTAAGTCCGAACTGCGTCTGCCGGGGCGGCACGAAACCGCGTCAGCCGGGGCGGCGCGAAAACCGCGTCTGCCGGGGCGGCACGAAACCGCGTCAGCCGGGGCGGCGCGAAAACTGCGTCAGCCGGGGCGAGCCCGGGTGCGGCACCACCGGGAAAACTGTGGCAAACAGACATGGCGATCGAGTGAGTGGGCCGCCAGCCAGGCACAGCCGAAAAGTGCTAAGTCCGAACTGCGTCTGCCGGGGCGGCACGAAACCGCGTCAGCCGGGGCGGCGCGAAAACCGCGTCTGCCGGGGCGGCGCGAAAACTGCGTCAGCCGGGGCGAGCCCGGGTGCGGCACCACCGGGAAAACTGTGGCAAACAGACATGGCGATCGAGTGAGTGGGCCGCCAGCCAGGCACAGCCGAAAAGTGCAAAGTCCGAACCGTGTCAGCCGGGGCGACGCAAAAACCGCGTCAGCCGGGGCGGCGCGAAAACCGCGTCAGCCGGGGCGGCACGAAACCGCGTCAGCCGGGGCGGCGCGAAAACTGCGTCAGCCGGGGCGGCGCGAAAACCTCGTCAGCCGGGGCGAGCGAAAAGGGGGGGGGGGGGAACCACGTCTGCCGGGGCGAAAGAAAAAAAAAACGCGTCTGCCGGGGCGAGCCCGGGTGCGGCACCACCGGGAAGACTGTGGCAAACAGACATGGCGATCGAGTGAGTGGGCCGCCAGCCAGGCTCAGCCCAAAAAGTGCCAAGTCCGAACTGCGTCAGCCGGGGCGGCAAAAACCGCGTCAGCCGGGGCGGCGCGAAAACCGCGTCTGCCGGGGCGGCGCGAAAACTGCGTCAGCCGGGGCGAGCCCGGGTGCGGCACCACCGGGAAAACTGTGGCTAACAGACATGGCGATCGAGTGAGTGGGCCACCAGCCAGGCTCAGCCAAAAAGTGCCAAGTCCGAACTGCGTCAGCCGGGGCGGCAAAAACCGCGTCAGCCGGGGCGGCGCAAAAAAACCGCGTCTGCCGGGGCGGCACGAAACCGCGTCAGCCGGGGCGGCGCGAAAACTGCGTCAGCCGGGGCGAAAGAAAAAAAAAAAACGCGTCTGCCGGGGCGAGCCCGGGTGCGGCACCACCGGGAAAACTGTGGCAAACAGACATGGCGATCGAGTGAGTGGGCCGCCAGCCAGGCACAGCCGAAAAGTGCTAAGTCCGAACTGCGTCTGCCGGGGCGGCACGAAACCGCGTCAGCCGGGGCGGCGCGAAAACCGCGTCTGCCGGGGCGGCACGAAACCGCGTCAGCCGGGGCGGCGCGAAAACTGCGTCAGCCGGGGCGAGCCCGGGTGCGGCACCACCGGGAAAACTGTGGCAAACAGACATGGCGATCGAGTGAGTGGGCCGCCAGCCAGGCACAGCCGAAAAGTGCTAAGTCCGAACTGCGTCTGCCGGGGCGGCACGAAACCGCGTCAGCCGGGGCGGCGCGAAAACCGCGTCTGCCGGGGCGGCACGAAACCGCGTCAGCCGGGGCGGCGCGAAAACTGCGTCAGCCGGGGCGAGCCCGGGTGCGGCACCACCGGGAAAACTGTGGCAAACAGACATGGCGATCGAGTGAGTGGGCCGCCAGCCAGGCACAGCCGAAAAGTGCTAAGTCCGAACTGCGTCAGCCGGGGCGGCAAAAACCGCGTCAGCCGGGGCGGCGCAAAAAACCGCGTCTGCCGGGGCGGCACGAAACCGCGTCAGCCGGGGCGGCGCGAAAACTGCGTCAGCCGGGGCGAAAGAAAAAAAAAAAAACGCGTCTGCCGGGGCGAGCCCGGGTGCGGCACCACCGGGAAAACTGTGGCAAACAGACATGGCGATCGAGTGAGTGGGCCGCCAGCCAGGCACAGCCGAAAAGTGCTAAGTCCGAACTGCGTCTGCCGGGGCGGCACGAAACCGCGTCAGCCGGGGCGGCGCGAAAACCGCGTCTGCCGGGGCGGCACGAAACCGCGTCAGCCGGGGCGGCGCGAAAACTGCGTCAGCCGGGGCGAGCCCGGGTGCGGCACCACCGGGAAAACTGTGGCAAACAGACATGGCGATCGAGTGAGTGGGCCGCCAGCCAGGCACAGCCGAAAAGTGCTAAGTCCGAACTGCGTCTGCCGGGGCGGCACGAAACCGCGTCAGCCGGGGCGGCGCGAAAACCGCGTCTGCCGGGGCGGCACGAAACCGCGTCAGCCGGGGCGGCGCGAAAACTGCGTCAGCCGGGGCGAGCCCGGGTGCGGCACCACCGGGAAAACTGTGGCAAACAGACATGGCGATCGAGTGAGTGGGCCGCCAGCCAGGCACAGCCGAAAAGTGCAAAGTCCGAACCGTGTCAGCCGGGGCGACGCAAAAACCGCGTCAGCCGGGGCGGCGCGAAAACCGCGTCAGCCGGGGCGGCACGAAACCGCGTCAGCCGGGGCGGCGCGAAAACTGCGTCAGCCGGGGCGGCGCGAAAACCTCGTCAGCCGGGGCGAGCGAAAAGGGGGGGGGGGGAACCACGTCTGCCGGGGCGAAAGAAAAAAAAAACGCGTCTGCCGGGGCGAGCCCGGGTGCGGCACCACCGGGAAGACTGTGGCAAACAGACATGGCGATCGAGTGAGTGGGCCGCCAGCCAGGCTCAGCCCAAAAAGTGCCAAGTCCGAACTGCGTCAGCCGGGGCGGCAAAAACCGCGTCAGCCGGGGCGGCGCGAAAACCGCGTCTGCCGGGGCGGCGCGAAAACTGCGTCAGCCGGGGCGAGCCCGGGTGCGGCACCACCGGGAAAACTGTGGCTAACAGACATGGCGATCGAGTGAGTGGGCCACCAGCCAGGCTCAGCCAAAAAGTGCCAAGTCCGAACTGCGTCAGCCGGGGCGGCAAAAACCGCGTCAGCCGGGGCGGCGCAAAAAAACCGCGTCTGCCGGGGCGGCACGAAACCGCGTCAGCCGGGGCGGCGCGAAAACTGCGTCAGCCGGGGCGAAAGAAAAAAAAAAACGCGTCTGCCGGGGCGAGCCCGGGTGCGGCACCACCGGGAAAACTGTGGCAAACAGACATGGCGATCGAGTGAGTGGGCCGCCAGCCAGGCACAGCCGAAAAGTGCTAAGTCCGAACTGCGTCTGCCGGGGCGGCACGAAACCGCGTCAGCCGGGGCGGCGCGAAAACCGCGTCTGCCGGGGCGGCACGAAACCGCGTCAGCCGGGGCGGCGCGAAAACTGCGTCAGCCGGGGCGAGCCCGGGTGCGGCACCACCGGGAAAACTGTGGCAAACAGACATGGCGATCGAGTGAGTGGGCCGCCAGCCAGGCACAGCCGAAAAGTGCTAAGTCCGAACTGCGTCTGCCGGGGCGGCACGAAACCGCGTCAGCCGGGGCGGCGCGAAAACCGCGTCTGCCGGGGCGGCACGAAACCGCGTCAGCCGGGGCGGCGCGAAAACTGCGTCAGCCGGGGCGAGCCCGGGTGCGGCACCACCGGGAAAACTGTGGCAAACAGACATGGCGATCGAGTGAGTGGGCCGCCAGCCAGGCACAGCCGAAAAGTGCTAAGTCCGAACTGCGTCAGCCGGGGCGGCAAAAACCGCGTCAGCCGGGGCGGCGCAAAAAACCGCGTCTGCCGGGGCGGCACGAAACCGCGTCAGCCGGGGCGGCGCGAAAACTGCGTCAGCCGGGGCGAAAGAAAAAAAAAACGCGTCTGCCGGGGCGAGCCCGGGTGCGGCACCACCGGGAAAACTGTGGCAAACAGACATGGCGATCGAGTGAGTGGGCCGCCAGCCAGGCACAGCCGAAAAGTGCTAAGTCCGAACTGCGTCTGCCGGGGCGGCACGAAACCGCGTCAGCCGGGGCGGCGCGAAAACCGCGTCTGCCGGGGCGGCACGAAACCGCGTCAGCCGGGGCGGCGCGAAAACTGCGTCAGCCGGGGCGAGCCCGGGTGCGGCACCACCGGGAAAACTGTGGCAAACAGACATGGCGATTGAGTGAGTGGGCCGCCAGCCAGGCACAGCCGAAAAGTGCTAAGTCCGAACTGCGTCTGCCGGGGCGGCACGAAACCGCGTCAGCCGGGGCGGCGCGAAAACCGCGTCTGCCGGGGCGGCACGAAACCGCGTCAGCCGGGGCGGCGCGAAAACTGCGTCAGCCGGGGCGAGCCCGGGTGCGGCACCACCGGGAAAACTGTGGCAAACAGACATGGCGATCGAGTGAGTGGGCCGCCAGCCAGGCACAGCCGAAAAGTGCTAAGTCCGAACTGCGTCTGCCGGGGCGGCACGAAACCGCGTCAGCCGGGGCGGCGCGAAAACCGCGTCTGCCGGGGCGGCACGAAACCGCGTCAGCCGGGGCGGCGCGAAAACTGCGTCAGCCGGGGCGAGCCCGGGTGCGGCACCACCGGGAAAACTGTGGCAAACAGACATGGCGATCGAGTGAGTGGGCCGCCAGCCAGGCACAGCCGAAAAGTGCAAAGTCCGAACCGTGTCAGCCGGGGCGACGCAAAAACCGCGTCAGCCGGGGCGGCGCGAAAACCGCGTCTGCCGGGGCGGCACGAAACCGCGTCAGCCGGGGCGGCGCGAAAACTGCGTCAGCCGGGGCGAGCCCGGGTGCGGCACCACCGGGAAAACTGTGGCAAACAGACATGGCGATCGAGTGAGTGGGCCGCCAGCCAGGCACAGCCGAAAAGTGCTAAGTCCGAACTGCGTCAGCCGGGGCGGCAAAAACCGCGTCAGCCGGGGCGGCGCAAAAACCGCGTCTGCCGGGGCGAAATAAAAAAAAAAACAAAGAAAAAAGCCCGCGCTTAATCAAAAGAAAACAAAGAAAAAAGCTTGCGCTTAATCAAAAGAAAACAAACAAAAAAAGTTCGCGCTTAAGCCTGGCGGTGGAACCACCGGGGCAAACAGACCTGGCGATCGAGTGAGTGGGCCGCCAGCCGGGGTGAGCCAAAAAGTGCAAAGTCCGAACCGCGTCAGCCGGGGCGGCGCGAAAACCGCGTCAGCCGGGGCGGCGCAAAAACCGCGTCAGCCGGGGCGGCGCAAAAACTGCGTCAGCCGGGGCGGCACGGAAAAACGAAAACCGCGTCAGCCGGGGCGACATCAAAATGAGGAAAAAAAAAAAAACTGCCTTAGGACACCTGCGTACACTTTCATGCGTTTGGGCATATCTCTCTGTAACACGCGCGCCCCTCGTTACGCGCGGCACTCTGTTTTCTCCGACACCCATATTTCGGCGGCATGTGGCACGCGCGCCCGTCCCTACGCACGGCACACCGCAGTGCTTTCTCGATATTTTTCTTTTCCTCCAACACCGTCATCTATAGGCTTTTAGTGACCTGTTGCTCGTGGCACAAGTTCGCTTGCTCTGACACCTCTTGCATGCGCACCGTTTTTGCGCACGGTGCTATGCCGCAAAGCACGGCAGTCGCATGCGTTTCTCTCAGGCACCTCTTTTTTGACACAACGCTGTGGTGCTTAGAAACACACGCGCCGCTTTTGCGCACAGAACTCCACCGTACAGCACGGTAGTCACGTTTGTTCCACACGAACAGCAGTGTGCATCGTGCTACGACACTTTGAAAGCTTTTTCTTCCGAGTCTCGACCGCGCTGTTCCTTTCGTACTTGGCGCGATTTTGGGACCAGCTTTGTTTTAAACCCCTACTGCGCGCCGTTCCTTTCGTACTTGGCGCGGTTCAGGGTTTGTTTCGAGCCCTTAGCCGCGCTGTTCCCTCCGTACTTGGCGCGGTTTAGGGTCGAGCTTTGTCTCGAGCCCTCTCCGCGCCGTTCCTTCCGTACTTGGCGCGGTTTAGGGTTTGTTTCGAGCCCTTAGCCGCGCTGTTCCCTCCGTACTTGGCGCGGTTTAGGGTTTGTTTCGAGCCCTTAGCCGCGCTGTTCCCTCCGTACTTGGCGCGGTTTAGGGTCGAGCTTTGTCTCGAGCCCTCTCCGCGCCGTTCCTTCCGTACTTGGCGCGGTTTAGGGCCGAGCTTTGTCTCGAGCCCCTACCGCGCGGT
>NW_027464841.1:192500-197339 GCF_043290135.1 Rhipicephalus microplus
AACACCGCCGAGGCCAGTCGCCGCCGCCGCAAGGGCAGCCACGCAGCCTGGCGAGAGGCATCGTCTCGTGTAGCGTCGCCCCCGCCCCAACTGGAGTGGCCCAGTTTTTTGAACGGGACGGGAACTGCGAAGCACTTAGACCGACGGCGGACTACGACGAGAACGCCTTAAGCTTCGCCAACGTTTCGCCAACTCGTGCGGGAGACTTTTTCCGCTTCGCGGCAAGTCGTCGCGCCGTGCTCTCCGCATCAACCGCGTACGCAGCGAACCGCAAACGTCGGGCGCAGCCTCCTCACCTCCCTGCGCTTTGCGCGCGAACGTTCCCTGTTCGCGCGGCAAAGCCTGGAGGAGGCACGGCCCCGCAGCGTGTTCGAGCGCCCGGTCTACGGGACACCCTGCTTACTTCGAGGGCAACAAGCGCAACGCAAGGCTGCGATCTCGCGCACTTTGCGCACGGCTGGAGAAGCTTTGCTGGCCGGCTTTCGCTCCTCGTGTTTACCGTGCGTTAAAGTTGCGCGTCCGTGGCTCTCGCAGCTCTTGCGCGCCCGGTCGCAGAGAGGAGTACGCAACCTCGACCGCACTTTCCCTGCAGGCTTCCTTCCGACTCGAAGTCCTGCGGCGGTCTCAACGAGGTGCCACATCCTCAATGCAGTCGGTCGCCCCCGTTTCGGTTGGGCTCTGGCACGACGGTCGCCACCGTCTCGCCCTTGAGTGGCCGCTGTTGGCGCTCGCTGTGAGGTGTTCAGCGTGCTGTCCGTGTTGCCGACGCGGTCAAAACGAGTCGACGGCTCACGTTCCCTTGTGCGCCGAAGGCTCTCTTGATATGTGATCCGACCCTCAGACAGACGAAGCCAAGGGAAGACCCAAGGCCGCAATGTGCGTTCAAAGAATCAGTGCTCAGTGTGTCCTGCAATTCACACCAAGTCTCGCAGCTGGCTGCGTTCTTCATCGACCCGAGAACCGAGTGATCCACCGCTTAGAGTCGTGAAAAAGTGTTTGTTCAATTCCGTACAGTCAAAACCAAACGTTTCTGGCACTCGGCCAAACAGTGGCCAAGAAGGGCGCTTTTCAGCGCACGCTTGGACTCCAAAACTCTGCCGCGCCTTTTTCGGCTGCCGCAAATCGAGCAAACGGTGTGTTTCGGACGGCGTTTCGCTTTCGCTACTTGCGAGTGCTTTCGTGGTCCACCCCTCTATAAATACTCGGGAGGCGTCGAAGCCGGTTCTCCAAGCCGGACCCGTAGGTATCGTTGTGTGCTCGCTCTCATTGGCCCGCCTAACCAGAAAATGCCTGCGGTACACCCATTTGGATAAGAGTGCACGCAGATGCGGGCCTCGACGGCTACACATTTCCTCGGGCGGCCGCCTCCCGGCCTCCGTGGAGCGCGGGATGCACGGTCCCATCGACAAGCCTCTCCCGTTTTTACCGTGGCGTCGCGGTTCACCACGGCAGGCGGGTCGGTCTCCTCCGCATAAAAAGGGGGACCCCCGCTTTTTGTTCCACGAAATCGCACAAGCTTTTTTCGCATCCACGGTTTGCCACCGCACACCAAAATGCCGATCCGGCTGCCTACTTTAGCCAACAGGTGGAGCCAGGCGCGCCGTACTTGCGCGGCACTTCCCACGTCCACCGAAGTCGGTGCCAAGGACCACTTTCGGCGCCGGAGCCGCGTACGAGCCTACTCGAGGCGGAAGAACGAAGCCAGCAAGGGCCTGGCCGCAAGTGCGTTCAATTGTCGGGACGTCCAAGTCCCTCGTTCTTCCGTGCTTCCTCTTTCGGCAAGTCGTTGCGGCACCTTCCCAAAGCGCGCAGACCCGCTAATCGCGACGAGCGCGACGTGGCCGTGCCGCCTTTCCCTCGGCAGCAAGCAAAACGCCTGGCAACGTCGACGCTCCCCTAACCGCGATCTCGCACCGTGTTTCGTGTGGCGAATTCAAAAGCCGGCCGGCGCTGCTGCAACCATTACGGTCGGTACGCATACGCCGCGGAGGGCGGGACGGTCATCGGAGCGTGCGGTTCCTCCATCGAGTACTGCGCACCTCGGCCGTCGCATCGCCGTGCCATGACCGGCCGCGCGTCAACGCGAACCGGTGCCAGCGAGATCCCTCGCCTGCAAGAACCGACCGGCAGCCTCCGTCACCCGAGGACGCGGAGGCGCTTGCCGCGGACGGCGGGACGGTATGCACTGGTGCACAGCGGACCCGTCACATCGCCAGTTCCTTGACCGACCGCCGACGCTTGTGCCGTTCCTCTCGTACTTGGCAGTCGCCGCGCGATTGTCGGGTCTCGTTCTTGCACGCTCGAACGGTCGGGAGGGCACTCGGCTGGCGTTTCGGGAACGCGCAGCCTCGCCTTCTACCGACGTAACCACGACTCGCCGTTCGCGCTCCGCCGCTCCTGTTTACAGTACTAGGCGGTCCCGCAGCGGTCGGGTCGCGCATTTCGAGCGCTTCGAGCCACGGTGCAGTGGCGGGTCGAAAGCCGACCTATGAGTGCGTTGCGCCGTTTGTACCCGCGTCCGCCACCTGGCCGACCGTCCAAGGTCGCGGTGTTGGCGTCCGCTGGGCGCAACAATTTGTCACGGGGTGCCGCTCCACATTCAGGCAGCCCCGTGGGGAAAAGCCGACCCCGCGTCCAAACGGGGTCAGCGGCAGAAAGTGTCGGGCGCAGACGCAGCTGAGGCGCTCACCCTTCACAATCCGTTAATGATCCTTCCGCAGGTTCACCTACGGAAACCTTGTTACGACTTTTACTTCCTCTAAATGATCAAGTTTGGTCATCTTTCCAACAGACCGGCGCAACCGAAAGGCCGCGCCGGACATCGGTCCGAAGACCTCACTAAATCATTCAATCGGTAGTAGCGACGGGCGGTGTGTACAAAGGGCAGGGACGTAATCAACGCGAGCTTATGACTCGCGCTTACTGGGAATTCCTCGTTCAAGGGGAACAATTGCAAGCCCCTATCCCAATCACGAAAGAAGTTCCACGGGTTACCCAGTCTTTTCAGACAGGGATAAAGACACGCTGCTTCCTTCAGTGTAGCGCGCGTGCGGCCCCGGACATCTAAGGGCATCACAGACCTGTTATTGCTCTGTTTCGTGCGGCTAGGAGCCGCTTGTCCCTCTAAGAAGGTTGTAAGGTGCTGGGAACCCCGCACCTATTTAATAGGCTAGAGTCTCGTTCGTTATCGGAATTAACCAGACAAATCGCTCCACCAACTAAGAACGGCCATGCACCACCATCCACCGAATCAAGAAAGAGCTCTCAATCTGTCAATCCTCCCAGTGTCCGGGCCGGGTAAGTTTTCCCGTGTTGAGTCAAATTAAGCCGCAGGCTCCACTCCTGGTGGTGCCCTTCCGTCAATTCCTTTAAGTTTCAGCTTTGCAACCATACTTCCCCCGGAACCCAAATACTTTGGTTTCCCGGAAGCTGCCCGCCGAGTCATTTGAGTAACTCAGGCGGATCGCTGGTTGGCATCGTTTATGGTCAGAACTAGGGCGGTATCTGATCGCCTTCGAACCTCTGACTTTCGTTCTTGATCAATGAAAACATTCTTGGCAAATGCTTTCGCAGTAGTTCGTCTTGCGACGGTCCAAGAATTTCACCTCTAGCGCCGCAATACGAATGCCCCCGTCCGTCCCTCTTAATCATTACCTCGTATTCCAAAAACCAACAGAACAGAAACGAGGTCTTGTTCTATTATTCCATGCAAGTTTATTCAGGCGACTCGCCTGCGTTGAGCACTCTAATTTTTTCAAAGTAAAAGCACCGGCCATCTCGAGGCACACAATGAAGTGCACCAAGAAAGAACCGGCATGATGTTCAGTCCGAGCCGTCGCATCGGGTAGATGCACTACTCGTCTGGAACTGAGATCCAACTACGAGCTTTTTAACCGCAGCAGCTTTAGTATACGCTATTGGAGCTGGAATTACCGCGGCTGCTGGCACCAGACTTGCCCTCCAATTGATCCTCGTTAAAGGATTTAGAGTGTACTCATTTCAATTACGGGGCCTCAAAAGAGTCCCGTATTGTTATTTTTCGTCACTACCTCCCCGTGCCGGGAGTGGGTAATTTGCGCGCCTGCTGCCTTCCTTGGATGTGGTAGCCGTTTCTCAGGCTCCCTCTCCGGAATCGAACCCTGATTCTCCGTTACCCGTAACAACCATGGTAAGCAAGTAACCTACCATCGAAAGTTGATAAGGCAGACACTTGAAAGAAACGTCGCCGGCTCGTGGCCATGCGATCAGCACAAAGTTATCCAGAGTCACCACACAATACGGGCCGAAACCCGATCGATCTTGGTCTAATAAAAGCACCCGTTACCCAAAGGGCTCCAGGCTCACTGCATGTATTAGCTCTAGAATTGCCACAGTTATCCAAGTAGGAAGAAACGATCTAAGGAACCATAACTGATTTAATGAGCCATTCGCGGTTTCGCCTTATTTCGGCATGTACTTAGACATGCATGGCTTAATCTTTGAGACAAGCATATGATTACTGGCAGGATCAACCAGGTAATCGTTCGACTGCGCGTCCGTCCTCGCCTTCGGCGGGCCGGACGCAGTCTGTGTGCGGCGGAGGCCACCTTCAGGCGCCCCAACACGCTTATTTTGCACTCCGAGATGACGGCGTTCGAGCTCGCTACGGCACAACCTTCCCGAAAGACGAGTGGGAGCCGTGCGGCAAGAAGCACGTTCATGCTCGCTCTTTTTCGTTGCATCGACTCGGTCGCGCCGTGCGGGTTGCCCAAGCCCGCTGCACTGTCGGTGGACCGGCCGGAACTAGCAACGGAGCCGAGACTGCAAAGCCGCCAGACGACGGGTCACGCCCGCGTCTTC